>NC_057804.1:86957631-87235441 GCF_018294505.1 Triticum aestivum
CTTTGTTCTCATACCTGGATCCCATCCCAGATTTCATGGCCTCAAGTCATTTTGCGGAATCTGGGATCATCATCGCTTCCTCATAGTTCGTAGGTTCATCATGGTCTAGTAACATGACTTCCAGAATAGGATTACCGTACCACTCTAGTGTGGATCTTACTCTGGAAGACGTACGAGTTTCGGTAGTAACATGATCTATAGCTTCATGATCATCATCATTAGCTTCCTCACTAATTGGTGTAGGAATCACATGAACTGATTTCTATGATGAACTACTTTCCAATAAGGGAGCAGGTATAGTTACCTCATCAAGTTCTACTTTTGTTCCACTCACTTCTTTCGAGAGAAACTCCTTCTCTAGAAAGGATCCAATCTTAGCAACAAAGATTTTGCCTTCAGATATGTCATAGAAGGTGTACCCAACAGTTTCCTTTGGGTATCCTATGAAGACGCACTTCTCCGATTTGGGTTCGAGCTTATCAGGTTGAAGCTTTTTCACATAAGCATCGCATCCCCAATCTTTAAGAAATGACAACTTTGGTTACTTGCCAAACCACAGTTCATAAGGCGTCGTCTGAGCGGATTTTGATGGTGCCCTTTTAAAGTGAATGCAGCCGTCTCTAGAGCATAACCCCAAAACGATAGCGGTAAATCAGTATGAGACATCATAGATCGCACCATATCTAATAAAGTACGGTTATGACGTTCGGACACACCATTTCGCTGTGGTGTTCCAGGCAGCGTTAATTGTGAATCTATCCTATGTTGTTTCAAATGAAGACCAAACTCGTAACTCAAATATTCTCCTCCACGATCAAATCGTATAAACTTTATTTTCTTGTTACGATGATTTTCCACTTCACTCTGAAACTCTTTGAACTTTTCAAATGTTTCAGACTTATGCTTCATTAAGTAGGTATAACCATATCTGCTCAAATCATCTATGAAGGTAAGAAAATAACGATACCGACCATGAGAATCAATACTCATTGGACAACATACATTGGTATGTATTATTTCCAACAAGTCAGTAGCTCGTTCCATTGTTCCAGAGAATGGAGTTTTAGACATCTTGCCCATAAGGCACGGTTCGCAAGCACCAAGTGATTCATAATCAAGTGATTCTAAAAGTCCATCAGTATGGAGTTTGTTCATGCGCTTTATACCGATATGACCCAGATGGCAGTCCCACAAATAAGTTGCACTATCATTATTAAACTTCAATATTTTGGCTTCAACACTATGAATATGTGTATGACTACAATCGAGATTCAACACAAATAGACCACACAGCAAGGGTGCATGACCATAAAAGATATTACTCATATAAATAGAACAACCATTATTCTCTGATTTAAATGAATAACCGTCTCGCATCAAACAAGATCCAGATAGAATGTTCATGCTCAATGCTGGCACCAAATAACAATTATTCAGGTCTAAAACTAATCCCTAAGGTAGATGTAGAGGTAGCATGCCAACCACGATCACATTGACTTTGGAACCATTTCCCACGCGCACCGTCACCTCGTGCTTAGCCAATCTTCGCTTAATCCATAGCCCCTATTTCGAGTTGCAAATATGAGCAACAGAACCAGTATCAAATACCCAGGCGCTACTGCGAGCATTAGTTAAGTACACATCAATTACATGTATATCAAATATACCTTTCACTTTGCCATCCTTCTTGTCCACCAAATACTTGGGGCAATTCCACTTCAGAGACTAGTCCCTTTGCAGTAGAAGCACTCAGTTTCAGGCTTAGGTCCAGACTTGGGTTTCTTCTCTTGAGCAGCAACCTTTTTGTGTTCTTCTTGAAGTTCCCTTTCTTCCCTTTGCCCTTTTTCTTGAAACTAGTGGTCTTATTGACCATCAACACTTGATGCCCCTTTTTGATTTCTACCTCCGCGGCCTTTAGCATCGCGAAGAGCTCGGGAATAGTCATGTCCATCCCTTGCATATTATAGTTCATCACAAAGCCTTTATAGCTTGGTGGCAGTGATTGAAGAACTCTGTAAATGACACAATCAATTGAAAGATCAACTCCCAGCTGAGTCAAGTGATTATGATACCTAGACATTTTGAGTATGTGTTCACTGACTGAACTATTCTCCTCCATTTTGCATCTGTAGAACTTGTTGGAGACTTCATATCTCTCAACTCGGGCATTTTCTTGAAATATTAACTTCAACTCTTGGAACAGCTCATATGCTCCATGACGTTCAAAATGTCGTTGAAGTCCCGATTCTAAGTCATAAAGCATGGCACGCTGAACTATCGAGTAGTCATCAGCTTTGCTCTGCCAGCCTTTCTTAACGTCATCAGTAGCATCAGCAGCAGGCCTGGCACCTAGCGGTGCTTCCAGGACGTAATTCTTCTGTGCAACAATGATGATAATCCTCAAGTTACGGACCCAGTTGCTATGCCATCATCTTTCAACTTAGCTTTCTCTAGGAACGCATTAAAATTCAAAGGAACGATAGCATGGGCCATTGATCTACAACAACATAGACATGCAAAATACTATCAGGTACTAAGTTCATGATAAATTAAAGTTCAATTAATCATATTACTTAAGAACTCCTACTTAGATAGACATCCCTCTAATCATCTAAGTGGTCACGTGATCCAAATCAACTAAACCATGTCCGATCATCACGTGAGATAGAGTAGTTTTCAATGGTGAACATCACTTTGTTGATCATATCTACTATATGATTCACGCTCAACCTTCCGGTCTCAGTGTTCCGAGGCCATATCTGCATATGCTAGGCTCGTCAAGTTAACCCTAGTATTTTGCGTGTGCAAAACTGGCTTGCACCCGTTGTATGTGAACGTAGAGCTTATCACAACCGATCATCAAATGGTGTCTTGGCACGACAAACTGTAGCAACGGTGCATACTCAAGGAGAACACTTGTACCTTGAAATTTAGTAAGGGATCATCTTACAATGCTACCAACGTTCTAAGCAAAATAAGATGCATAAAGGATAAACATCACATGCAATCAAAATATGTGACATGATATGGCCATCATCATCTTGTGCTCATGATCTCCATCACCGAAGCATCGTCGTGATATCCAACGTCACCGGTGCGACACCTTGATCTCCATCGTAGCATCGTTGTCGTCTCGCCACCTATTGTTGCTACGACTATTGCTACCGCTTAGTGATAAAGTAAAACAATTACATGGAGATTGCATTGCATACAATAAAGAGACAACCATATGGCTCCTGCTAGTTGCTGATAACTTTGTTACAAAACATGATCATCTCATACAACAATTTATACCACATCATGCTTGACCATATCACATCACAGCAAGCCCTGCAAAAACAAGTTAGACGTCCTCTACTTTGTTGTTGCATGTTTTATGTGGCTGCTACGGGCTTCTAGCAAGAATTGTTCTTACCTACGCATGAAAGCACAACGATTTTTCGTCAAGTGTGCTGTTTTAACCTTCAACAAGGACCGGGCGTAGCCACACTCGATTCAACTAAAGTTGGAGAAACAGACACTCACCAGCTACCTATGTGCAAAGCACGTCGGTAGAACCTGTCTCGCGTAAGTGTACGCATAATGTCGGTCTGAGCCGCTTCATCCAACAATACCGCAGAATCAAAGTATGACATGCTGGTAAGCAGTATGACTATTATCGCCCACAACACTTTGTGTTCTACTCGTGCATATAATATCTACACATAGACCTGGCTCTGATACCACTGTTGGGGAACGCGGTAATTTCAAAAAAAATCCTACGATCACGCAAGATCTATCTATGTGATGCATAGAAATGAGAGGGGAGAGTATGTCCACGTACCCCCGTAGACTGAAAGCGGGACCGTTACGAGAACGCAGTTGATGTAGTCGTACGTCTTCACGATCCGACCGATCTTAGCACCGAACATACGGCACCTCCGCGATGAGCACATGTTCACCTCGGGGACGTCCCTCGTATTCTTGATCCAGTTGAGGCCGAGGGAGAGTTTCTTCAGCATGATGGCGTGGTGACGGTGATGATGAAGTTACCGGCAGAGGGATTCGCCTAAGCACTACGACGATATGACCGAGGTGTGTAACTATGGAGGGGGGCACCGCACATGTCTAAACAATGTCAACTTGTGTGTCTATGGGGTGCCCCCCTCCCCCGTATATAAAGGAGTGGAGGAGGGGGGAGGGCCGGCCCTCTATGGCATGCACTGGAGGAGTCCTACTCCCATCAGGAGTAGGATTCCCCCCCTTCCCTAGTTGGACTAGGAGAGAAGGAAGGGGGAGAGAGGGAGGAAGGAAAGGGGGGCCGGCCCCACAACCAATTCGGATTGTGCTTGGGGGGGGGGGCGCCGGGAAATCCTATTTGACGCTCTTTGCGTCAAACTGCCGGCGTTTCGCATATGCGAGCGACCGAGCAGCGATGCGATGGGCCGGTCCAGCTATTGAGCGTACAATCGCAACAGCCAACCGGTTTTGGGAACCTTCTAGAAGGTTTCCTGGACCGTTTTTTTACTGGTTTTTCTGAATCTTTTGTTTTTTTGTTTTTGTTTCTGTTTCTTTTTCCTCTTTTTCATTTCTTTTGTTTTTTTGCTTTCTGTTACTATTTTCTTTTTCCCTTTCAAGGTTATTTTATCTTTTTTAAACTAAGTTCATGTCCGAAAATTGTTCTTAAATTTTGAAATTGTTCTTGCCTTTAAAAATGTTCAAAATTTAAAAAATGTTCGTTTTCAAAAAATGTTCATAAATTCGAAAGATGTTTACAATTTTCAAAAAAATGTTCTTGTTTTTGATAAAATGTGGCGAAAGCTTTTGTCCAATTTTTAACAACTTTTCAGAAAATGTTCGTGCATTAAAATATGTTCGCGATTTTCAAAAAAATGTTCTTGCTTCTAAAAATGATAAAAGTCCAAGACGATCATGTTTTCCAAAAAAATAAAAAATGTTCACATACATTTTTCAAAAAATTGTTTGTGTTCTCTCAAAAAACGTTTGGAATGATTTCTCCTCCAAAATTTCACAACTTTTCAAAGAATGTTCCCGTTTCAAAAAATGTTCATGTTTTCATTTTTTTGAAGTTTCAAAAAATGTTCCCTTGTCAAAAGTTGTTCAGAAATTTCAGAAAAATGTTCATGTTTTGCATATTTTAGTCGAGAGTTTAAAATGTTCTCATTTTCCAAGATTTGTTTTGGAATTTGAAAAGATGTTCTCGTTTAAAAAAATTGTTCCTGATTTTGAAAAATGTTCATTATTTTCTAAAACATTTCAGTTTATAAAAAACCATTCTTAAATTTGAAAGGTATTTGCGTTTCAGAAAACACTCATTTTTTCTTTAAAAATGCATTTGAAATTCCGAAAATAATTCAGATCTGCCTTGTGGTTGGTTCTTAAAGGTTGACGCTGCTATCTAACAAGAAAAGCTCGCTAGGTCATCTCGTTGCGGATGTTAGTTTGTAGCACGAGATCCCTGGTTCGATTCCCTACAACGTCAAATTTCTTTTGTTTGAGCTAAAATACAAGTCCACCGGCGGTACTGGGCCGGCCCACCTGGAGGCCGCCTGTGCGAAGCCACGAGACTCTGCTGCAGAGTGCGGCGTATAGGAGGGAAAACCCTATGCGCCGCTCACCGCCTCAAATTGTCGACATAACACACAGGCATACACATCGCTAGCAACGGGCCGGCCCATTATACGAGAGCTAGCCAGCCGGTTTTGGGAACTTTCTAGAAGCTTACCTGAACCATTTTTTCCTTTTTGATCAATTTTCCTGTTTCTTCTTTGGTTTTTTTGTTTTTATTTTTTTCGTTTTTCTATTTCTTTTCCTTCTTTCTTTTCCTTTTTTCTGTTTTCTGTCTGTTTTTTCGTTTTTTCGTTTCTTTTGAAAATTGTTCGGAAAATTCAAAATTTGTTCGTTTCAATGTGACACTCAAAAAAAATTTGTGGTTTTTTTTTTGTTTTCAGAACGAGCCTTGCTTGGTTTAAAAGAAGGTCATTTGAACCCTTCCTAAAAACCATCTTCTAAGTTTGCCCTCTCAAAAATCCTTTTCTTGGATTTAGTTTCTTTTAAAAAGAAAACCCTTTTAAGTTTTTCGGCTTTTATTTTGGTTTTGATCCCTTCTAAATTTTACCATGCCTCCTATGGTGAAGTTTCCCAAAACCCCTCCTCCCACTTTGGTACAACCCAAACATTCTGTCCAAACTAAAAAAATCCATTTTTGGATTTTATTCCAACTATTTCTCCTCCCAAAATAATTCTATCTTTTCTTTTGAGCCTAGGTGAATTGCAAAGCAAGTGCCCTAATGCTTTTGACTTTTGATCTCAACTCAACACCCCTGGATAGTCCTTTGTACCCACAACCCAGAACCATCTTGATCCACTCTTCTCCTGTTCAAATATTTCAAATTTCACTCACTGCAAGTTTGGACCAGATTTGCCAAATTTGGTGAAATTCATATCTACACCTCTCCAAAAATTCCACAAATATTCAGGCAGCCTCTAGATGCAATGAGAGGCCCCTCCACCAAAAACCAGCTCAAGGAAAAATCCCTACATGCCTAGATCATTCTGTCGAACACCTTGCATGCACTGTTTCTGTTCATCTTCAGTTAAGTTCAGAGTTTCAGTGTCGATCTTCGTCAGAAATTCAGTCACATGCTCACAGTGCACTTGGCACATAGCTCACGGCCTAGCTTGCTTGTCCGGAGCCTCACACGCGCGCTTGGCGCCTTCCTGGCGTCGGTGGCGCCCTGGCCCGCCTGCACCGGCATGCTTTGCGGCGGCCGAATCACCGTAGCGGCCGACAGGGAGCAGAACGGTGGCATAACACCGTTCGGCGCCGCCCAAACCCCCTGGTGGCTCCGCGTGGCCATTTCTCCGCCAGCGCACGCATGCAGCACCATCGCCGTGGCACGGCACGCACAGGGCGTGCTCCTTGCCGCAGACGGGCCCGCGCCGCCCCGTTCCGTCGAGCTCCCCCTAAGCAACCAAATCCCGACGCGGTTAGCACCTAAACGGAACCAAGGAACACCCACGACGACACTCAACCTCAGAACCCTCCCGTGCAACCACAGCGCCACCGTAATCACCTCGCCAGAGAACCCCGTTCTCGGCAACCGCCTCGGGGCGGCTATATATAGCACCCCGAGCTTGCTCTCGCCCCCGCACACCTCCTCTACCTCTCCAGACCTCGCCAAGTCCCTGGAAGGGCCACGAGGAGCTCTCCTTCCCCGACTCCGGCCACTTTGTTCCGCCTCGGCCCCCACCATGATTCACTCCGGTGAGGCCATCTCCGGCGCCCTAACCTCGTCAGATACCTTCTCATGCTATCGCGAGTTTAACCCCCTCCCCAATTCCACCTCCGCAGCTCTCTCCGGCGAGATCCACGACCACCCGAATCGCCGTCCGCCGGAGCAAGCGTCGCCGCCAACGTGGTACTCGCCGGCGACCACCACCACCTCCCACAGACGCGGAATGGCGCCCTGAACACGGAGGTACTCTTCGATCTCCCTGCCTCGCCGTGGATCGCCGCCGGCGACCACTGCGGCTCTCGGGCACCGACGAGCCCCGACTCGCTCGTTTGAAATTTCAAACCTGACGGGTGGGACCCGCCCGTCAGCCTCTCCTTTGTTTTTTTGAGTCGTTTACTGAAAGCGTATTCTGGCAAATACGTTTCCACTCTGAACCGTTTTTCTGGTTTTTTTCTGCAATGCCCCCTGGAAGTTTTCTGTTTCATTACAGATGGGTCCTTGGGTTAAAACCCTGATAACCTTTTAACAGAAAGGAATTTTTGAGTGATTCTTTTTCTGTTCTCTTTAGATTTTTGTCTAGTTTTTTATCATATTTATTTGAAAATTATTTCGGACACTTTTCTGTACACTCACGGTATTTACGTTGCGTACGTATTTTTCTTATACCATAGATACCAGAGGAGGTGATGGAGCTGAAAACTTCGCACAGTTAGACTCCGACTACTCCGAACCAGGCAAGCATGTTTGAACTCTTGATATGATGAGTGTTGTTGCATGTTTGAATTTCAGTATAGTCATGGCATGTTTATGAACATCACTTTGAATGTTATATCTCATGCACATAATCGGCAAGTAAGTTTCGGAAAGCATTATGTTGTTGGATACATATTTGCATAGCCATGTGTTGGCATGAGGATGGGTAAGATGGCAGTGTTGTGACATGCCAGTCTTATGCCAGATTATTTGACTTCCGTGTCATCGTGAAACAAATCACATTTACATTCATTCCTTCCTATACTGTCACATGTTTTCTGAAAGGAATATGGCATAGTAAGTTGCAAATCGTTTTCCTGGTACACACCAAATAGAGAGGCCGGGGTGAGGGTTCCATGGCCCTGGATTAAAGCCCGTCATCCGGTCAGGGGGCATGGGTGTTTCCGGTTGGGACCGAGAGGGGGGCACCCCTTAGAGCGCGCGTATAGAAATTTGATCCCATGCTATTCGAGGTTGTGGCCTCCCCGTCTCAAAATTTTTCTTGGACGTTGTCCAGGGTGATTCCTGGCATCGTGAGGTGAAATGGGTGTGTACTAGTTAAACGTGTTTCTACTGAAATACCGTAAGCGGAACTAGTCCTTCGTGACTACGGAAATCCGTTGGCTGTGGTCAGTTAATCCTAACTTTGCAGAGTCTCAAATCTTTCTATTATCCTGTACTTTGTTTAAGTACTATATTCATCTTATCTTGTCAGGTATCAGCCTCAGTGACAGAAACTCCGGTGGAATTTATGTGTGATAAATCCGGTTAAAAGATTATTCTTGTGGATGGACTAATCTTGTTATTTAATTTTATTACAAGCCCTGTCTGCGATGTCGCTCAGACGTCCGACGGTGGCATACCTGTTATTTACATTTATTACAAGCCCTGTCTGCGATGTCGCTCAGACGACCGACGGTGGCATACCTGTTATTTACATTTATTACAAGCCCTGTCTACGATGTCGCTCAGACGTCCGACGATGGCATACCTGTCATTTACTTTTGTTATAGGCCCTGTCTGTGATGTCGCTCAGACGTCCGACAGTGGTTTTTCTTTTAAAGCCCTTTATGTGATGTCGCCCAGACGTCCGACTGTGGCATTTCTTTTAAAGCCCTTTATGTGATGTCGCCCAGACGTCCGACTGTGGCATTTCTTTTAAAGCCCTTTATGTGATGTCGCCTAGACGTCCGACTGTGGCATTTCTTTTAAGCCCTTTATGTGGTATCGCCAAGACTCCCGACTGCGGCATTTCTTTTAAGCCCTTTATGTGGTGTCGCTTAGACGCCCGACTACGGCATGCATTTTATTTATTTACCTTTCGAGGCGTCGCTCCAGACACCCGATCGGTTTTCAGTTATTTATTTTATTTATCAAGTCCTGCAATATTACCGTTGTTATATGAGCATCATCCTATGTTCATGACGCATTCATACATTCATTGATTATATCTTTTGTCCGAACTGTCTTGCGAGTACTTTCAAGTACTCACCTGGCTTGTTGATTTGGCCAGATGTTGATGAAGGCGATCTCATGGACGAAGAGTTTGATAGCGAGTCCGACGCCTAGAGGAGTCCCAGTCAGCCCCGTGCGATCCTGTCTTGGTCATTGTACTATCTGCTTCCGCAAAAATCCCGAAATAAATTCATCGAGCCTCACCTTGACGCTCGATGTGCTGCCAGTAGAAGTCAAGTTATCCACCACCACTTTTCCTCGAACTAGTAGCATGCCACCACACCCCTGTTCCATAACCGCCCATATGTAAGATATTGGCGAGTTTGCAATAAATTGTTGAGCAGCCTCAGCTCAACCCTGTAATATATTTAATGCTACTGGTTCTCTGTTTATCAAGCTTTTTTCTACCAGAAAGGATGACTTTTCCTATACTGGGTTAAAAAGATTGGTTTTATCAATAAATATTTTATTGAAAAGCCGGTCGTGACAGACTTGGTAACCAGAGCCAGGCTGACTGTAGGAAGCCACTAGGTGCGATCGCTAATTGGTTATTAGCATGATAGAGATATTCATGTTTTTATAAATGTAGTCATTTTTCTGACAATCAGCATAAAATTTATGATCTGATCACTCAGAATTTTTGCCTACTTTTGTAGATGGCCAGCAACGACTGCGAGTCTCAAATGTTCACCAACGTGCCTGAGGGGTTCGTTAAACTCCTCTCCCTCATCGTTCAGGTCGCGATGGGGCCATCCGTGTGCCCAGTCTTCACGCTTTATCCACACAAGATCAACGACAGTCTGACTATGCACCAGGCCGCGGTGCAATTCAGGGGAGGCCATGCTGGAATACGCCGCCTCCGATTCGTGGGGAGAGCCATGCCTATAGAAAGGCATGCTATGCAGACGGCTGCCCGCGAGACGATAGCCTGTCTTCGGGATGTTCATCCTGCAATGAAGACCGATCGCTACCGCTACCTTCCATGCCATGTGCCATACACCTGTCACTACTCCTTCTCTTGCCCCAGTGGAGAGCGAGACGAAGCCTTTGAGATGCTTGTCGAGTACCTCCGAGCCCTGGAGGTAGCATTCGACTGCATGGTGGATGACCTCGTAGCTGCACGCATGGACTCAGTTCATGGCTGTGCTGCTAACAGGAGGGAACTCCTGCACACCGCTCCACCACTGAATTTTGTGTCATCCGCACCCTCTCACTCACCTACAATACTCGCCTCTACTCGTCATCTGCCTACCATAGAGGAATTTAACCAAGCTATTGCACCCACTCCCGTCCGCTCTGCACCACTTGTTGCACCCACTCCCGTCCGCTCTGCACCACTTGTTGCACCCACTCCCATACGTGCTACCCCACCTATTCCACCCACTCGTATTCGTGTTATTCCGCCTACGGCACCTGCTCCATCAGTTCAGCACGACGTCTCTCATCTAGAAACTATTAGCGAGGAGGAGGTTGATTCCCCTGCGTCTCTGCGTCTCACCCTCGGCAGGCCAAGGGAGATCCTCACCATCTCCGACTAAGTACGCATAGACGCCATGCGATGTATCGACTTGTGTAATATGTTTATATGTGCATAGGTTGTGAGAAGTAGCCTGTTTGCGCATCATGTAGGATCTGGAGGAGTGCACTAGTTTAAATAACATGTCAGGATTATTTACGCACATCCTGAGTGAGGTAATGTATAATTATGCCCGCGTGTAAGATATGCGATAGTCCTTCTCCGCGCAAAATCATGTGTTTCCAAAAATATCCTGGAGTTTAAAAATGTTCTTTGTGTGTGATTTTATTGACTTTTGCGACTCTCTTTCTTGTCTTACGAGTTCACAAAATATATCCCCAGAGTGAAAGATGTCTCGTCCTTGGACGCGCTCCATGCCAACTCAGCCAGAAGAAAATTATGGCACACCGCAGAACCACAATTTCACTCAGGGTCAGACAAGTCAACAGGATAGTGAAACAGCTTTTACACAAGTTTGTCGTTTGTATGAACAGAGTCAGCAGCAACACCAGGAAATGATGAATCAATTCATCAATATGGGAAGTGACCGTGGTCAGTATCAACCACAATCCAAATTATCTGAGTTACAAAAGACGCGTCCTCCAACATTTTCCCATACTGACAAGCCTCTTGACTCCGATGACTGGCTTCAAGACATGGAGAGATAATTAATTATTGCACAGTGTTCAGACCGTGAAAAAGTACTGTATGCACGACACTATCTCGCAGGAGCAGCTGCATCGTGGTGGGAAAACTTCCTGCACATGCACCCCAACGAAAATGAAATCACCTGGGAAAATTTCAAAGAAGGTTTTCGTGGGGCACATATTCCTAAGAGTGTCATGGAAATCAAGAAGAAATAATTTAATGAACTCAAGCAAAGGGCCATGATAGTGTCAGAATACAACAGCCAATTCACTCTGCTGTCTCGCTACGCCAATGAAGAACGCATGACCGAGAGCAAGAAGGATGGAACAATGAGGTTGTGTATTGATTATCGAGCTCTCAACATGGTCACAATCAAGAACAAATACCCAATGCCCCGAATAAATGATTTATTCGATCAGCTCGCACAGGCCAAAGTCTTCTCAAAAATTGACTTGAGATCAGGATACCACCAATTAAAAGTACGAACAGAAGATATTCCCAAGACCGCATTCACCTCCAGATATGGGCTATATGAGTTCACTGTGATGCCATTCAGGCTAACCAACGCCCCCGCATATTTTGTTCACCTCATGAACAAAGTGTTTATGAAGTATATGGACAAGTTTGTTGTGGTATTCATCGATGATATTCTGATATATTCCAAAACACCAGAAGAGCACACCGAACATCTCAGGATTGTACTCGGAGAACTCAGGAAACATCAACTGTACGCCAAATTTAGCAAATGTGAATTTTGGCTAATGCAGGTGGGTTTTCTGGGCCATGTGCTAACCCAAGAAGGTATTGCAGTAGACCCGGAAAAAGTCAAGGTCGTACTTGGCTGGAAACCACCAGCTAACGTAACAGACATACGGAGTTTCTTCGGAATGGCAGGCTATTATCGGAGATTTGTTGAAGGATTCTCCACTATAGCAAAGCCCATGACACAATTGCTCAAGAAAGGCAAGAAGTTTGAATGGACAGAAGCATGTGAGAACAGCTTCCAAGAGCTAAAAAGCAAATTAACAACGGCACCAGTACTAATTGTGCCAGATATACACAAGAATTTTGAGGTATATTGTGACGCACCCCGGAAAGGCCTCAGATGCATATTGATGCAAGAAGGCAAGGTAGTTGCGTATGTCTCTAGACAACTACGCAAGCATGAGGAAAATTATCCCACTCATGACTTGGAATTAGCAGCAGTTATTCATACACTCAAGGAATGGAGACACTTCCTACTTGGGAATCATTGTGAGATATACACAGACCATAAGAGTCTTAAGTATATTGTCACACAGCCAGAGTTAAATTTACGGCAACGACGCTGGTTAGAGTTGGTGAAGGATTATGATGTTGGAATCCACTATCATCCCGGAAAAGCAAATGTTGTGGCAGATTCACTTAGTCGAAATCCCAGCATGGACGACGACAATATACCAAAGTTGAGGCCAGAATTTCCGCAGGAATTTGCCCGACTCAATCTAATAATGGTCACCGAAGGCAGTGTGTCGAATATAGAAATACAACCTACCCTGATGGAAAGGATCAAGGAAGCCCAGCACAGACACCCCAGCATTGAGGGCATAAAAAGAAAAGTGAGTTTGGGAAGGGCCTCAGAATTCAACGTAGATGAGCAAGGAATATTGTGGTACGGAGAGAGGCTATGCGTACCAAATGTCAAGGACCTCAAACAGCAGATATTGACTGAAAGTCACACAGCTCCGTATTCAATCCATCCTAGAGGGACAAAAATGTACAAAGACCTTCAGGAAAATTTTTGGTGGCACGGTATGAAGGGAGATATAGCCACATTCAGTGCATGCTGTGACTCTTGTCAACGTATCAAGGCCGAGCACCAGAAACCAGCCGGACTATTATAGCCAAATGAGATACCCGAGTGGAAATGGGACGAGATTGGAATGGACTTTATCGTTGGACTGCCACGGTCACGACACGGAAACGATGCCATATGGTTCATAACCGACAAATTAACCAAGGTGGCACATTTTATTCCGGTAAAAACAACTTACACCACTCAGAGACTAGCCAGACTTTATCTTGCCCGTGTCGTCTGCCTGCATGGAGTCCCTAAGACTATCATCTCCGATAGAGGCACACAGTTCGTCTCTACATTCTGGGATCACCTACAACAGGCACTGGAAACCCAAATTAGCCTTCAGTACCGCATACCACCCCCAGACTGATGGGCAGACGGAACGCGTAAACCAAATCCTAGAAGACATGCTAAGAGCCTGTGTCCTCACCTATGGGAACAGTTGGGAAGAAAGTTTGCCATATGCAGAGTTCGCATACAACAACAGCTATCAAGCCAGCTTGCAAATGGCACCCTTTGAAGCTCTATGTGGGAGAAGATGTCGTACCCCGCTAAATTAGTCAGAGACCGGAGATAGCCATATCTTTGGCCCAGATATGCTCAAGGAGGCCGAGGAGAAAGTTAAGGCAATTAGAGAACAACTCAAAGCAGCTCAAAGTCGGCAAAAGAGTTATTATGACCGAAAGCATCGGGAAATCAGTTTTGAACCCGGAGAATTGGTATACCTGAGAGTTTCTCCTATGAAGGGTTTGCAACGATTCAAGATTAAGGGGAAACTAGCACCAAGATTCATCGGACCATTTCATATAGTGGCCCGACGAGGCAAGGTAGCCTACCAGCTAGACCTACCAGGAGACTTATCCGGTATCCACAACGTGTTTCACATCTCGCAGTTGAGAAAATACATGAGCAACCCAGAGAAGCAAATTTCACATGAGTATATTGACGTGCAACCGGACCTCACTTACCGGGAGCACCCGATAAAAATATTAGAAGAGTCTGAGAGGAGGACCCGACAGAAAACCATTAAGTTTTTCAGAGTTCAGTGGAGTAATCACACCGAGAATGAAGCAACTTGGGAGAGCGAGGATTTTCTTCAGACAGAGCACCCACACCTGTTTAAGGATCAGCTGAAATCTCGGGGACGAGATTTTTCCTAAGGGGGTAGGTGCTGTGACACTCCAAAAAAATTTGTGTTTTTTTTGTTTTCAGAACGAGCCTTGCTTGGTTTAAAAGAAGGTCATTTGAACCCTTCCTAAAAACCATCTTCTAAGTTTGCCCTCTCAAAAATCCTTTTCTTGGATTTAGTTTCTTTTAAAAAGAAAACCCTTTTAAGTTTTTGGGCTTTTATTTTGGTTTTGATCCCTTCTAAATTTTACCATGCCTCCTATGGTGAAGTTTTCCCAAAACCCCTCCTCCCACTTTGGTACAACCCAAACATTCTGTCCAAACTAAAAAAATCCATTTTTGGATTTTATTCCAACTATTTCTCCTCCCAAAATAATTCTCTCTTTTCTTTTGAGCCTAGGTGAATTGCAAAGCAAGTGCCCTAATGCTTTTGACTTTTGATCTCAACTCAACACCCCTGGATATTCCTTTGTACCCACAACCCAGAACCATCTTGATCCACTCTTCTCCTGTTCAAATATTTCAAATTTCACTCACTGCAAGTTTGGACCAGATTTGCCAAATTTGGTGAAATTCATATCTACACCTCTCCAAAAATTCCACAAATATTCAGGCAGCCTCTAGATGCAATGAGAGGCCCCTCCACCAAAAACCAGCTCAAGGAAAAATCCCTACATGCCTAGATCATTCTGTCAAACACCTTGCATGCACTGTTTCTGTTCATCTTTAGTTAAGTTCAGAGTTTCAGTGTCGATCTTCGTCAGAAATTCAGTCACATGCTCACAGTGCACTTGGCACGTAGCTCACGGCCTAGCTTGCTTGTCCGGAGCCTCACACGCGCGCTTGGCGCCTTCCTGGCGTCGGTGGCACCCTGGCCCGCCTGCGCCGGCGTGCTTTGCGGCGGCTGAATCACCGTAGCGGCCGATAGGGAGCAGAACGGCGGCATAACGCCGTTCGGCGCCGCCCAAACTCCCTGGTGGCTCCGCGTGGCCATTTCCCCGCCAGCGCACGCATGCAGCACCGTCGCCGTGGCGCGGCACGCACAGAGCATGCTCCCTGCCGCCGACGGGCCCGCGCCGCCCCGTTCCGTCGAGCTCCCCCTAAGCAACCAAATCCCGACGCGGTTAGCACCTAAACGGAACCAGGGAACACCCACGACGACGCTCAACCTCTGAACCCTCCCGTGCAACCACAGCGCCGCCGTAATCACCTCGCCGGAGAACCCCGTTCTCGGCAACCGCCTCGCGGCGGCTATATATAGCACCCCGAGCTTGCTCTCACCCCCGCAAACCTCCTCTACCTCTCCAGACCTCGCCAAGTCCGTGGAAGGGCCACGAGGAGCTCTCCTTCCCCGACTCCGGCCACTTCGTTCCGCCTCAGCCCCCACCGTGATTCACTCCGGTGAGGCCATCTCCGGCGCCCTAACCTCGTCAGATACCTTCTCATGCTATCGCGAGTCTAACACCCTCCCCAATTCCACCTCCGCAGCTCTCTCCGGCGAGATCCACGACCACCCGAATCGCCGTCCGCTGGAGCAAGCGTCGCCGCGAACGTGGTACTCGCCGGTGACCAGCACCACCTCCCAGAGACGCGGAATGGCGCCCTGAACACGGAGGTACTCTCCGATCTCCCTGCCTCACCGTGGATCGCCGCCGGCGACCACCGCGGCTCTCGGGCGCCGACGAGCCCCGACTCCCTCGTTTGAAATTTCAAACCTGACGGTTGGGACCCGCCCGTCAGCCTCTCCTTTGTTTGAATCGTTTACTGAAAGCGTATTCTAGCGAATACGCTTCCACTCTGAACCATTTTTCTGGTTTTTGTCTGCAAAGCCCCCTGGAAGTTTTCTGTTTCATTACAGATGGGTCCTTGGGTTAAAACCCTTATAACCTTTTAACAGAAAGGATATTTTGAGTGATTCTTTTTCTGTTCTCTTTAGATTTTTGTCTAGTTTTTTAACATATTTATTTTAAAAATATTTGGGACACTTTTCTCTACACTCACGGTATTTACGTTGCGTACGTATTTTTCTTATACCGTAGATACTGGAGGAGGTGACGGAGCTGAAAACTTCGCACAGTTAGACTCCGACTACTCCGAACCAGGCAAGCATGTTTGAACTCTTGATATGATGAGTGTTGTTGCATGTTTGCATTTCAGTATAGTCATGGCATGTTTATGAACATCACTTTGAATGTTATATCTCATGCACATAATCGGCAAGTAAGTTTCGGAAAGCATTATGTTGTTGGATACATATTTGCATAGCCATGTGTTGGCATGAGGATGGGTAAGATGCCAGTGTTGTGACATGCCAGTCTTATGCCAGATTATTTGACTTCCGTGTCATCGTGAAACAAATCACATTTCCATTCATTCCTTCCTATACTGTCACATGTTTTCCGAAAGGAATATGGCATAGTAAGTTGCAAATCGTTTTCCTGGTACACACCAAATAGAGAGGCCGGGGTGAGGGTTCCATGGCCCTGGATTAAAGCCCGTCAACCGGTCAGGGGGCATGGGTGTTTCCGGTTGGGAACGAGAGGGGGGCACCCCTTAGAGCGCGCGTATAGAAATTTGATCCCATGCTATTCGAGGTTGTGGCCTCCCCGTCTCAAAAAATTTCGTGGACGTTGGCTAGGGTGATTCCTGGCATCGTGAGGTGAAATGGGTGTGTACTAGTTAAATGTGTTTCTACTGAAATACCGTAAACGGAACTAGTCCTTCGTGACTACGGAAATCCGTTGGCTGTGGTCAGTTCATCCAAACTCTGCAGAGTCTCAAATCTTTCTATTATCTTATACTTTGTTCAAGTACTATATTCATCTTATGTTGTCAGGTATCAGCCTCAGTGACAAAAACTCTGGTGGAATTTATGTGTGATAAATCCGGTTAAAAGATTATTCTTGTGGATGGACTAATCTTGTTATTTACTTTTATTACAAGCCCTATCTGCGATGTCGCTCAGACGTCTGACGGTGGCATACCTGTTATTTACATTTATTACAAGCCATGTCTGCGATGTCGCTCAGACGTCCGACGGTGGCATACCTGTTATTTACATTTATTACAAGCCCTGTCTGCGATGTCGCTCAGACGTCAGACGGTGGCATACCTGTTATTTACTTTTATTACAAGCCATGTCTGCGATGTCGCTCAGACGTCCGACAGTGGTTTTTCTTTTAAAGCCCTTTATGTGATGTCGCCCAGACGTCCAACTGCGGCATTTCTTTTAAAATCCCTTTATGTGATGTCGCCCAGAGGTCCGACTGTGGCATTTCTTTTAAAGCCCTTTATGTGATGTCGCCCAGATGTCCGACAGTGGCATTTCTTTTAAAACCCTTTATGTGATGTCGCCCAGACGTCCAACTGTGGCATTTCTTTTAAAGCCCTTTATGTGATGTCTCCCAGATGTCCGACTGTGGCATTTCTTTTAAGCCCTTTATGTGGTGTCGCTTAGACGCCCGACTGCGGCATGCATTTTATTTATTTACCTTTCGAGGCGTCGCTCCAGACACCCGATCGGTTTTCAGTTATTTATTTTATTTATCAAGTCCTGCAATATTACCATTGTTATATGAGCATCATCCTATGTTCATGACGCATTCATGCATTCATTGATTATATCTTTTGTCCAAACTGTCTTGCGAGTACTTTCAAGTACTCACCTGGCTTGTTGATTTGGCCAGATGTTGATGAAGGCGGTCTCATGGACGAAGAGTTTGATAGCGAGTCCGACGCCTAGAGGAGTCCCAGTCAATCCCGTGCGATCCTGTCTTGGTCATTGTACTATCCGCTTCCGCAAAAATCCTCACCTCGACGCTCGATGTGCTGCCAGTAGAAGTCAAGTTATCCACCACCACTTTTCCTCGAACTAGTAGCATGCCACCACACCCCTGTGCCATAACCGCCCATATGTAAGATATTGGCGAGTTTGTAATAAATTGTTGAGCAGCCTTAGCTCAACCCTGTAATATATTTAATGCTACTGGTTCTCTGTTTATCAAGCTTTTGTCTACCAGAAAGGATGACTTTTCCTATACTGGGTTAAAAAGATTGGTTTTATCAATAAACATTTTATTGAAAAGCCGGTCGTGACATTCAACACGTTTAAAATTCCCAATAATGTTCATGTTTTAACTTTCTTTTCATAAATTCAAAAAATGTTCACATTTTTCAAAAATTGTTTGGGCATTTCAAAAAATATTCTCGTTTTACAAAAATTGTTCGGGTATTTCAGAATGTTCTTGTTTTACAAAAAATGTTTGGAATGTTTCTGTTCAACTTTTCTACAATTTTTTTTAAATGTTCCCGTTTTCAAAAAATGTTCACAAATTCCAAAATTTGTTTTTTCATAAGTTTCAAAAAATGTTCCAGTTAAAAAATTGTTCACAAGTTTCTGTAAAATCGTGTTTGCAAATTTTGTTCAGGGATTTCAAAATATGTTCATGTTTCCAAATTTTGTTTTGAAATTTGTAAAAATGTTCTCGTTTCAAAACAATTGTTCAATATTTTCAAAAAACTGTTCTTGTTTTGATAAAATGTTATAGTTTTTAAACTTTTGTTCACGAATTTTGGAAAGTGTTTGTGTTTCACAGAACATTCCATTTTTTGAAAAAAATTGCTTCCAAAATTCCTAAACTGATACGGATCTGTGCAGAATGTTTCATTCTTTAGGATCGATGCTACTCTTGCCCGAGATTCGATCGTCGGTATCTCAATACCTAGTTCAATCTCGTTACTGGCAAGTCTCTTTACTCATTCTGTAATACTTCATCCCACAACTAACTCATTAGTCAAAATGCTTGAAAGGCTTATAGTGATGAGTATTACTGAGAGGGCCCAGAGATACCTCTCCGAAACACGGAGTGACAAATCCTAATCTCAATCTATGCCAACCCAACAAACACCTTCGGAGACACTTGTAGAGCATCTTTATAATCACCCTTTTACGTTGTGACGTTTGGTAGCACACAAAGTGTTCCTCCGGTATTCGGGAGTTGCATAATCTCATAGTCTGAGGAACTTGTATAAGTCATGAAGAAAGCAGTAGTAATGAGACTAACACGATCATAATGCTAAGCTAACGGATGGGTCATGTCCATCACATCATTCTCCTAATGATGTGATCCCGTTCATCAAATGACAACACATGTCTATGGTTAGGAAACATAACCATCTTTGATTAACGAGCTAGTCAAGTAGAGGCATACTAGGGACTATAGTTTTTGTCTATGTATTCACACATGTACTAAGTTTCCGGTTAATACAATTCTAGCATGAATAATAAACATTTATCATGAATTAAGGAAATAAATAATAACTTTATTATTGCTTCTAGGGCATATTTCCTTCACCCCTTCCTGACAAGGAACATACTGTACGTTCTAAATACAGAATAACAAAAGAGGAACATGTTAAAGAACAGAAGAGGAAGCAGATTCTTGAGGTTCCGGTTCTTTGCATACAATGTTGGTTGCCCGCTCATGATGAATCACAATGCCTAAACAAATGCAATTCCATGCTATCTCTCTATATGTGGCCACATGCATTTGGAATATCAAGTAGGAGCGTTACCTGACCAATTAAATGTGTGTGTGTTAACTAATATCAGTATCATATCACAGTTTGTATTTGAAGAAGTAAGCTTTGGACTTATGATTGGTGTGTTGTTTAGCTTCAAGAGTGGACTGCTGCTAGTGCGACACAAAGCAGCTACATAGATCATAGTGTACATATAACGGGAAAACCGTAAGCATCACAAGTAAAATCAGGAAAGTGGAACTTGCTGGAAAATAAAGGCTACTATTGCTGGTACGGCTAGAAAGGCTTCAGATACCAGCTCTCTTCAACTGAAGGTGCGGTACTGTTAATATCAGTGTAATTCTCAAAGGCGACACAACTCCCCGCATTTCCTTACTAATCTTAAAGGATTCAAGTGGGCAGGCCACTACAATTTCTACTCCTACGTTTACAAAATCCTACGAATCAAAGAGGCCCAAAGAGTTGAAAGTGTCCATCAAAAACGAATGAATAGACCTCTACACTGCAAATGTCACTGCTCCTCTTCACTACTAGGAACATACTGTACTACTATCATACTCCCTGTCGGTGTACAAAAGTATGGTAGTTCTGTACCCCTTACTAGTGCACGAGCAGTCGCAGCCACACCTACGATAGGGCTTGGTGAGGCAAAGGGAAACAAAGCCCGAAGACTACCAAGACAAGCACGCGAAGCACAAGGAGTAGAGGGCGAGCTGGATCTCCCCCGGCAACACCCTTGCTGGGGTGACCTGCACAGCGCCAGCAAACCTGTCACCCTTGGGGCTAAGAGCTCTGACACCATCGACAACATTAAGTCTAAGATCTGAGAAAGCATGCTTAGTAGCATGCGGATCCTCATAAAGATTGACAGCCCACGGGCCCACGTGGGACGAGAAGACGAAGTCCCCTGCCAAGGCCCTTGCCAGGGACGACTCCAAGGCCCGCGGCAAGCCTTGCCGGGGATGATCGCTGGGCCGGGGCCAGACCCGCCCCTGACAAGGGTTTGCCACCTCACCACCACTCCAGTACAACGATATGCATGCCAACTAAGCAGGCGCCTGCGTGGCGGCATGTAGATCCTCGTGGAAACTATACCATTGTGCCAACACAGCAGCTGGTTAGCCGGCTTGCCACCGCATGCCCGGTCAACCTGGACGCATGTCGAGGAAAGGAGGAGCGGCAACGGACAGGATGGGTTCCAGTTCCATCCGGCTAAGAGGACACGTAGGCAGTGCATTAAATGCGTTTGTCCTATGATGTCAGAGATAAACATGTGCACTTTAGCCTACTTTCCACCTCCTGTGTGCCACCGTGGCAACCCCTTTATGTATAAAAGGAGGCCCAAGGTATATAGAGAGAGGATTCAGACTTTTGGACAAAGCACACATTATAGCTAGTTCAAAAGCTCAAGAACACATATGTCCAGACAAGAAGGACTAGGGTATTACGCATCTTTGCGGCCCGAACCTGGGTAAAATCCCCTATGTGCCAACGGCTCGACCTGCTCTTCGTGCAGCTAATCCCCCACCGAACGTAGAAGGGATCCTTGTGACCCCATAGGTGTTCGGTTTCCCTGACATCTTTGGCGCGCCAGGTAGGGGGAGTTAGTTGTGGCAATCTGGTCTACTAGTTAGTAGAGTAGTTTCTTCAGCGCCATTGCGCCGAAGAAGAAATAGATAGCAACGGTCGGCTCGTCCGTGTCCACTACGCCCATGCCTGCACGAACGGGCGATGTGGCAGACGCTAGTGGCAGAGGAGATCAAGATCGTCCGCGCCACCTAGATACAAGAAGCCAGGCGAGCGGCATCGTCCGCAGCGGCCACAGCGGCGGCAACGGTCCGCATGCCGCCACACCCAAAGATGGAGCTGGGCTTCCTGCGAGTGGCACGGGGACCTCCAAGTGTAGGAAGATGACCCCACCAGCACACGCGCCGCGATCCTCTCAACTCGTGCACGACGAACAGCGCCGCGGTTCTGAAGACTCCGGTGTCACCGCGGCAAGAGCCCTCAACATCACTCTCAAGACGCGCAGGGCCAACATGCACGCTATGATGCTAGGAAAAAGGGCATGCGGTCGCGGAATTATGATGGGACTCCTTCTGACATAGTCAGAAGTCCGAGTTCCTCCCATTCCACGCGCCTGTCGTTGCCACCCACGCAAGCAGAATCATGTTCACAAGCACAGCTACTCCTCGACTTTCCTCCTGCCTTGGAGAAGCAAAAGAGTGGAGGGCTGGCATCCAGAGCCTTATTGGCCATGCCAACATGGATGGCCACTAGGAAGCGAGTCCCTCGCAGCGCCGGGCCACCGAGATGGTGCACGATGACAGTGGAAGGGCTGGAGGCGCCGCATCCACGGTGCACTCCCCTCCACCACGGCCGGCCCTTCGGGGTTGATGCCCGTGATAACGTGTCCACGGAGTCGTCAGACCCACGGATGCGTCGTGACCAATGTCAAGTTGTTCCAGAGTGCCTCAAGGAAGACACATGGACTACTATCGAGCGGCGACAGGAGGCACGTCACCAATCTGATAGTACGTACAAGCCTGCACCGGGGGGCCCTGGCGACTTGCCCTATGTAATAACTTGTCTAGTGTTTACCCACGAGCTGTGGCAGTTCCAGTGGGCCAACACCCGCGTGTTCAAGCTGGACGTCCCGGAGAAGTACGATGGCAAGACCCATCCATCTGATTTCCTAAGCATTTACACCATCGCAATTCAAGCTGCCAGAGCGTGAGACGACAAGGTACTCGATAACTATTTCCCGTTGGCACTCAAGCCCAATGTCAGGTCATGGTTGATGCATTTGCCGATAGATTCCATATCCTCTTAGTCCGACCTGTGCCACGAGTTTGTTGGTGCCTTCACGGACTGCCACATAGCTCCTGGCTAGCAAGCTATTTGCATGTGATACCTCAAAGGGACGGCGAATGCTTGCACAAGTACATACAGAGATTCAGCCGTGTGTAGTACAACATCCCCGATGTTCATCCTGCGGCTGTCATCAGCGCGTTCCATTAGAATGTGCGCAATCGTAAGATGCGTGAAGAGTTGGCCATGAACAAGGTGGCAAATTTTGCCGAACTGTATGTTCTGGCCGATAGATGTGCCCGAGCTGAAGAAGGAAGAAAGTACCCCGGCGAGGACGCCAATGTGGGAAGTGACTCTGAAGACGAAGACACCGTCGCCCCAGCAAATAAGGGCCGACGCCACAATAGGAAGCACACGAGCAAGACCGTGCTTGCCGTCGAGGAATCCGCTGACCCCGACACCACCAAGAATGGTTGACGATGCCGACAAGGAAATTATTGGGTGCAACGCCTTCCAGTCCTTGGAGGCTGCCGGCATGTCAAAGGGCTCCAACAAGCAGTATTGCAAGATTCACTGTACCAAGGGCCACGACCTCCAGAACTGCCGCCAAGTGGAGCTGCTGATGGAGAAGCAAAGGGCTGAGTACGAGAAACAAGACAAGGAGAAGGGCCAAGGAGGCACTGAAGGATCCGGCAAGAAGCACGACGGCCGAGGAGGACGCTGCGACAAGGAAAGGAAGCAAGAGAGGCCTGCTCGAGGCCGCAACAAAAAAGAGGAGGATGACGATCATGATGATGATGACGAATCCATCAAGCATGAGTTTCAGAAGGCGACCGAGGTCATGTGTGTTAATGGAGGTGCCTCATTGCATTCCTCCCATCGCCAACTAAAACAGTGGGCGCGTGAGATTAATGCAGCGGAACCAATGGTCGACGCCCAGAAGCCGCTAGGGTGGTCCCACACGCCTATCATTTTCGACGCCGAGGATCACCCTGATCGCATAACTGTGGTCGGGTGTTTGCCATTGTTGGTATCACCAAAAATACACAACCTCAAGGTGACGAAGATGTTCGTTGAAGGTGGGGCCGGCCTGAACCTGATCTCGCCCAATGTGATCAAGATGCCACAGATCCCTGATGAAGATCTTGAGGAAATGGGTACGTTCCAAGGGAGCAATCCGGGGAGGAGACAACCCAAGGGCAAGGACACGCTACCAGTCTTGTTTGGTGGCGACCTTAACTACAGGATTGGGAGAATCGTTTTCGATGTTGCTGAGATCCCGTTACCATATAACGGGATCCTTGGCCACCCGGCGCTGGCCAAGTTCACGGCGGCATCGCACTATGCAAAGAACCAGCTGAAGATGCCTGGCCCGATGAGCATCATCACCGTCAGCTGTGACAAGAAGGACACGCTCATCTGTGCTGATTAGCTCTATCGAGAGGTGGTTCCAACGTTTGCCGCTAAGGCACCTGCTCCTGCCGCCGAGACGAAGACCAGCAAGGCCTCGGCCGCCGGCAATACTCCCTGCTCTGGTAAGGGTTCCCGCACCCACTCCAGCAAAAGCGCCTCTTCGGAGTGCTGTGTTCCCGCTAAGGAAGTGCCGGAGAGATCTACCGGCAAGAGCAAGAGGTCTAAGGCGGCCCCACCAGAGACCAAGAAGGTGCCCGTCAGGCAGGATGGCAAGGGTGGAGCTTTTACCATAAGCTCCACCCTTAAC
Organism: Triticum aestivum; assembly: GCF_018294505.1. NCBI lineage: Eukaryota > Viridiplantae > Streptophyta > Magnoliopsida > Poales > Poaceae > Triticum > Triticum aestivum. Next base: position 86,982,279 of record NC_057804.1, read on the forward strand.
AGCAAACAGGAAAGCGAGCTCGTCGCCTTCTGTTGGCGAATGTCAACGTGTTTGCATGGCAAGCATCCGACATACCTAGCATTCCTAGGGAGGATATTGGGCACCATCTTGCTATCTGCCCCCATGCACGGCCCGTCAAGACGAAGGTCAAAAAACAAGCTTTGGAACGACAAGAGTTCATTGTCGAAGAGATCAGGAAGTTGGAGGCCGCAGGCTTGGTCAAGGGAGTACTCCACCCGACGTGGTTGGCCAATCAGGTAATAGTACATAAGGCGAATGGGAAGTGGAGGCTATGTATCGACTATACTGATATCAATAAAGCCTGTCCAAAGGACCCCTTCCCATTGCCATGTATCGACCAGATAGTGGACTCCACTACTGAGTGCGACCTGATGTCATTCCTTGACGCTTACTCAGGATATCATCAGATCTTCATGGCAAAGGAAGATGAACAAAAGACCGCATTCATCACCCCATGTGGTATGTACTGTTTCATACGGATGCCTTTCGGGTTGAAGAGCGCTGGTTGGACGGTTGCCCGTGCAGTCCAGATTGGTTTTGAGCCCTAGCGCCATCGACATATGGAAGCATACATGGATGATATAGTAGTCAAAACCAAAGACAAGGCCACGCTCGTGCAGGACCTGGAAGAAACCTTTGCAAATTTGCGCAATATCAACCTCAAGCTGAACACAGAGAAGTGTGTGTTCGGTGTCCCATCAGGCAAACTTCTTTGGGTTCTTTGTGTCTCAATGAGGAATCGAAGCTAATCCCGACAAGATCAAAGCCATTTAGCAGATTGAGGCGCCCAGGCGAGTCAAGGACGTCCGTAGGCTTGCCGGCTGCATTGTCGCCCCGAGTAGGTTTATCTCTAAGTCTGCTGAGTGAGCCCTCCCCTTCTTCAAAATCTTGAAAAAGGTGGGTCCAATGAAATGGATTCCGGAGGCAGAAGTAGTGCTCCAAGATTTAAAGAGGTACCTCTCCTCTACGCCAATACTAGTTGCGCCCAAACAACAAGAGCCGTTGCTTCTGTACTTAGCAGCAACGAATCAAGTGGTCAGTGCTGCACTAGGGGCGGAGAGAGAAGTTGTCGGCATCCTGGACTTGGGGGTATCCAGTCCTCCCTGCCTGCGGCCCACCACGTGGCTCCATCGATGGCCTGGTACGGCCCAGCTTGAACACCAACGCCACAAGACCCTCGCGAGGGGCCAAGCCTCGTGAGGCGGACGACCCCAAGACCCCTGAAGAAGTGGCCTCCTCAGGAGGGCTCCTGAGGGGCGAAGAGTTCTATGCAACTACTTCATGAGGTTCAACTGACGTGAGCCATGACGACCAAGGCCAGGCGGGCGCCAAGCAGGCGCCAGACGGGCGCGGAGCGCAGATTTCCTCTTCGGTGCAAGGGAGGCAAGCGACAGGCGCAGAGTCCCGAGGAATCAGCCAAAGGTTTCCATTCTGGTGCAACAAGACCAAGACTGCCAGGGCGGCAGGTTGGAGGTCATCATCGAGCCCAGCGCAACGTCATGACCAGAGGCTTTTCGCAGGCGAAGACTATTTTTGTCAGGATAGACTATACTACTTGTCCCCTTTCAGTTCCCGCCATTGTGGAATCCCTTCCCGCTCATATTTGGGGAGAGGACCAAGGCCACTATATATAGGACTTAGCCACCACCATAGAGGAGAACAAGTAGAGCATCACACTAGCTCAAGAACACCTCACCTCCTGAGGCTTGTTCATCCTTTGTACTAGTTCTCCATAGCCCCTCGAGTCAATCCACCACACACACTGGAGTAGGGTATTACACCACAACGGTGGCCCGAACTAGTATAAATCTCTGTGTCTTTGTTTCTCTTCGAGCTCGGCGCGCTAGGCTAGGGAGGATTGCGAGTAGGCTGGCTGGGCAGGTTGAGATCTCCGCACGCACCCTAGAGTTCAAACCTCTCAAGGGTTATCGGATCCTGAAATACGACATTTGGCGCACCAGGTAGGGGTGCGCCGGATCCTCTCTTCCGTCGTTTGATCCGCCACCGCTCCGACATTCCCATGGTCGACGCGTGTAGGGCTCACGCCGAGCGTCGGGCTGCGGTCGCCGCCCGCGCCGCTCAGACGGCTCCGGTGGGTGACGGATGCGCTCGCCACACTCCTTCTCTGGTGGCCAAGACCGCCACGGGTCCTGCCGGACACGAGCAGGAAGCTTCATCACTGCACCCGTCGGTGCACCGCGATGGCCGCACCGCTACTCCGTCACTGACTCCAGCAGCTTCGTCATCTCACGTGCGCCGCGCCCAGGTGGACGCGCAGGCCACTCTGCTCACGGCGCGGGAGCTTCTTCGCTACTGTCGGGTGGGTGATCTCTATGAGGAGTGGCTCGAGCGGATCGCCGAGCTCATCAGCGTCGCGCACGCGGGCTCCGGCGGGCCGGCTCGCTCACTGCCTTAGCAACCACCTGCAGTGGGAGACGTCGCGCATGGGGCTCCTCCTCCGCCTTCGGCCCGGGGCGCCATCATCGAGCCAAGGCGTATGGCTCCACAGCACGACCCGCAGCGCTCGGCGCCGGCTCAGGACGACATGAGCTGCCAGGTGGTGCAACGTCCCCAAGGAGAAGCGCGCGTGCTTCCAGCGCCCCAGCACCAGGCTCGCGAGCCGCCACAGGAGGTGGCGGTGCGCGTGCACCAGGACCATGTTCTACCCCCTCGACGACCTCCGGTGGCCACGGCAGGATGCCGTGCGTTCACTACAGAGCTCCGCAATGTCGTCTAGCCGAGCAAGTTCAAGCCTGACCTACCTCCACGCTAGGACGACAGCGCAGACCCCGCCGAGTTCCTACAGCTCTACGACGAGAGCATCAAGGCGACCAACGGTGATGAGAAGATCATAGCAAACTGGTTCCCGATGGCCCTCAAGGATGGCGCGCGTTCTTGGCTCCTGAACCTGACTGAGGGGTCGGTTTCTTCCTGGGAGGAGATGCGTAGCCTCTTCATCGCCAACTTCTAGGGCACTCGCGACCGTCCGTTGGCCGCGGGCGACCTACGCCACGTCAAGCAGCAGCCTGGAGAGACCCTGCATAAGTATATCCAACACTTCAACAACGTCCACCTCAAGATTCCCAAGGTGTCTAACGAGGCCATCATCTCCGTGTTCACCGAAGGCGTCCGCAATGTCAAGATGAAGGAGGAGCTAGCCATCCACGAGGACCTCTGCACTGCTCTGGAGATGTTCAACATGGCGAACAAGTGCGCGAGGGATGAGGAGGGATACCTCTCCCTCCTCGAGATCCCTGATGCTGACCCAGAAGACAAGAGGACCATGACCAAGGACACGAAGTGCAAGGGGCCAGCCGTGCTTGTGGCAGAGCCAGAGACCAAGCGGGGCTGCGACCACCCCGAGTCATCCAAGGGCAACTGGAGGTAGCAGTCTCGTGAGGACCGCCCTCAGGGCAATGCAGCTTTGCCTCCTCTGCCTCCACCACCAAGAAGGAACGAAGATCAGCACCAAGACGAGGGGGCTAGGGGCTTCCAGGAGCCTCAGGGGCATCGCCTGCATCTTGGGCGGTTCACAAGCCCTAGCTTCCTACCGTGTCTTCAAGCAGTTTGCGCGCGAGGTGAATGCAGCGCTCCCCAAGCTTGAAGCAACTTGCCCTCTCAAGTGGTCCAAGTGTGCCATCACCTTTGACTCCACAGACCGGCTCGAGTGCGCGGCCACAGCTGGCACGCTCCCCATGCTCTGCTCCCCTGTCATCAGCAACGTGACCGTCACCAAGACTCTCATTGACGGTGGAGCAGGGCTCAATGTTCTCTCCGTTCAGACGTTCAACAGGCTCCAGGTGCCATACTACCAGCTGCACCCCACCAAGCCATTCTCTGGAGTAACCGATCGATCTATACACCTGATCGGGCAGGTTCGCCTCCCGGTCACCTTCGGCAAGCGCAACAACTACTGCACCGAGCTCATTGACTTCGACGTCATCGACATCCGCCTGCCCTACAACGCCATCCTAGGGTACCCAGCACTGGCCAAGTTCATGGCGGCCACACACCACGGCTACAACATCCTCAAGATGCCAGGAAGCGGGGGCATCATCACGGTCGCCTCCTAAGAGAAGGATGCAGTGTGCTCCCTCGAGCGCGCCTTCTAGGCTGTAGCAGTTGAGAACATAGAAGACGAAGATGGCGCCCTCCCTCCTGAGGTCGCCCCCAAGACGAAGAAGCTACAGCTGGGCCAGGGGTCTCGTGAGGGAGCATCACTCGAGGACGCAGCGCAGAGTCTCGTGTCCCCGGACGCGGCACCTTCACCCATCGCATAGGAAGGCGCACCGAGCGCCCCTCTCAGGCTGGGATCGGGGGCTCTCCTCTGGAGGGCCTCAGATCTAGCCAATGTCACGAGAGCGGCACTCGAGCACCATGTGGAGGCGCTCTTCGGAGCACGCTTCCGAGGAGAAGGCAGCAGGTGTGAGGCACCAAGCGTTTAGGAGTTCATCAGCAGGGCAATGGAGGAGATTCAGGAAGGAAGGGTTCTACAAGGCAATCATCGCCTGCCACAAGGCGGAACTCGCTGCCCTAGCGAGGGTAAGGAGTTCCATGTTTGCATCAACATCCTCGGGCTCAACAGGGCCGCGTCTCAGTAGCTCATGTGGCCGTCTCGTGTTGGCCAATGCGAGGTTCTGCCTTGCAGCTACGTCTGCATGCCTTTTGGTCTGGCGGGCGCGGCTGAGGCGTTCCAGCGCTGCATAAGGGACGCTCAAGCAGCCCGCGAAGCCAGGCACTAGGCGCTCTTGCCGGAGATGGAGGAGCACATTCAAGAGCCTTCTGGTCCCTCTGGGCCTCCCGAGGCTCGACACTGGAGCGGCTCATGAGGAGCGGCTTCTGCGGCGCGTGTTTTTTGGCTGCTTCAACAACTCTTCAGCAATGGTACCAGGTGACATCTCCCTAGTTAGCTCAGTTTGGGGGCGCCCCTCGGGCTGCATCATCCCTATGCCGTGTGGGTCCGTCCCTACGACATGTATCCTTTCTGCATTTATCAGAGCCAGTTACAATCCTTTCCAAGCTACTTTCAAATTATTGACTGCCTGACCGGTGCTTCGTCGCCAAGAACGTCTCTCGCCCTTGCAATCCCTCTCACAACTGACTCATGATTAAGCACTGGCACGGCGTCTGTGCTCGGGTCCATCCCTGCAGCGTCGCTAATCCAAGTATCTGAGCTCTGGCTCACGGGCCCGCCCCGTGTACGTCACCTCCCATGGCTCTAGGTGCCTTGTTCTCGCATGAGGTAATCGTGATGGATGAGCAAGGGCGCGTGACATAGTGCCCCGTTGGCCGTGGGAACCACGGGCCGGCTGTTTTTCTTCAGGATCTTTGCATGAGAAGACTGGGCACAGCGTGTGTGCTCGGGTCCGTCCCTGCAGCATCGATAAATCTAGTTGTTGAGCTCTGTCTGGTGGGCCGGCCCCGTTGACGTCACCTCCTGGGGTCGTTGGTGTCTGGCCTTCTCATGCAATAACCTCAAGAAATTCATTCGGCGCAGGCTGCCTAACCATCTGGCAGGACCAGTTCAAGCATCCCCAATCAATACCAGACGCAACCCGCCTTGAGGTAGGGCCTCGTGAGTCCCATACTGGTTCACAGGTGCCCATATACAGCTCCTCCAGCCCTGCGTGCAGGCCACGTGTCAGGGCGGGGATGTACACGCCCCGGGGGCTCTCCTCAAAGGGAGACCCCTCCCACACACCAGTGGAAGCACCATGCTCCACACTGGCCGTTGACACTGCCGAGGAGTGGCTATGCCCGTGCAAGAGCGGAAGCGATATGCTCCGCGCCGGTGATAAACAACTAGGGGTGGCCTCACGGTAGCATTAACCTCAGGGAGCCTCCGGGCTCAGTGACTAGCCTCACCGCGCTGCTCTCCCTTAGGAAGGTAGCGGGAGGGGGCTGGGAACGGGGGCTATGCTCAGGTCACGCCTGGCATACCCCACCTCGCCAGGCCTCATGGGCCTGGTCTTCGCGCACCCTCCCAATTGAGAGCTTGGTGAGGGAGAGGTAGGATGGTCTGTTCGTACGTCAAGGGGGACTCCTGAGCATCGCATCTCAGGAGCCTAACTGTTCACGTATCCCCTCACCTCTTGGGATCGTTATGGTGATCCGGATGACTCAACGACGACTGAGGTATGCGCGGGGCCGGGCCCTGCCGACGTAGAGCACCAAGACCTGGCTGTCACCCTTCTCCTTCAAGCCGTTCATACGTCAAGGGGGACTCCTAAGCATCACGACTCAGGAGCCTAATTGATCCCATAGCCCCTCACCTCTTGGGCTCTTCCTGGTCATCCGGACGACCCAACGACGGCTGAGGTACGCGCGGGCCCGGGCCCTGCCGACGGAGAACATCAAAGCTTGCCCCTGCATCTTTTCCAAAGTTGTTCGCACGTCAAGGAAGACTCCTGAGCATCGCGACTCAGGAGCCTAACTGGTCACATAGCCCCTCACCTCTTGGGCTCGTCTTGGCGATCCGGACGACCCAATGATGGCTGAGGTATGCGCGGGGCCGAGCTCTGCCGACGCAGAACAACAAAGCAAACAGAAAAGCTGAAGGAGCATAATATAGTTATTACAAGGCATATTGTTCCAAGCAAATAGTTTTAAACGCCTTCCGAGGCATGTCGCATGATGAAGGACAAAAAAGCAAAAGCAGAATCTCCTGACGACCTCTTCAGACTTGGGCATCACCACTGCCCGCCAGCGGAGCCTCATTGCCAGGCGCGTCGCTCGTCCCACCTGCTTCAGTCGGATGACCAACCACCATGTACTTGCTCGGCATTACGACAACGAAGCTCTTCACAACTGTAGCAGCAACATCCTAGGAGTCAGCATCCACCGGAGTAAGGAAGGAGGCACTACAAAAAAATACACTTCCGTGATGATACGTGTTTGTCATAGTAGGTTGCGTTTTTTGTCATGCATGTACATCCATGATGATTTTATGACAGAATCAAGATAGTCATACATATGCTGTCGTAGAAGTGTTCCATGACATTACCAAAATTATCCATGACGGAAGTGTCCACTTCCATGACGATAAATCACGCGTCACAGAAGTGCTTTCGTCAAGGGTGACCGACAGATGGCATCCTCCATAACGGAACGCCATTAAGATATTGGGTCAGGTTTTGGATCCGATAACCCGTTAACAGCCCAGACCAATGGGGATTTTCCACGTGTAAAATCATCATTGGCTGGAGGAAACACATGTCGGCTCATCATTGGGACAGATGTCATCCCCTCATTGGACAGAAGGCGCCTATGATACGTCGACACGTGGCATGGCCCAACAGAGGCCCATTCCTGTGAAAGGCCGGCCTATTTGACTTCGTCAAAAGGTGGCAGGCCGATCCATGGAAAGCCTGTTAACGGCCTGTTCGCATATAGCCCATTTACAGCCTGCTAACCCAAGGCCCGTTATGCCCTATCCGAATTAGACCCAGTAGCATCATCTAGGCCATCCAATATGATTCCAGCCCGTTTTCACTTCTGGCCCATGTATGGCCCATGACGTCTTTCGGCCCATATGAGGCCCTTTGTAACTCTTGGTCCATTAACAGTCCGTGGTGAAATTGGCCCTCAATGAACAGTGTATCACTTTATACCCATTAACGGCCCGTGGTGCCCGTAATGAACAGTGTATCACTTTATACCCATTAACGGCCCATTATTCCATTGGGCCGTTTCTAGCCCATGTTATCTTTCGGCCTTCTCAGGGCCCATTTATTCTTGGGCTCGTTTCCAGCATTCGGTTACTTACGGCCCGTTACTGTCATTTTCTGCTTGTGGGCCATATTCAGCCCGTTGTTACAGTCGGCCCGTTTGTGGCCTATTAATACATTGGGTCGTTTTCATAGCGTCATCAAATACGACCTATTAACGACGGCACGTTATGGTTGGCCCATGAACGGACGATTCCAACTCTAGCCCGTTTACGGCCATAATGCGGTCTGTTATTGGCCCATGTTTGGACGATCGATCATCCGGCCCATATAAGGCCCATCGATGATACGGCCCGTAGAAGGCCCATTGTTTCTACGGCCCGTAGAAGGCCCATTGTTTCTACGGCCCGTAGAAGGCCCATTTTTTCTACGACCGATAGGAGGCCCAGTGCCACTATAGTAAATATGTAGCCCATGGTTATTATGGCCTAGTTTTAAAAAATAGTTTATTGCGGCCACTAGCAAACAGCGGAAAAAGAACTGCACTGACTACAAGGAAACAAATAAACAAGACAACAAGGAAATAAATAAGCAAGCAACTTATGCTAGGCTATCACGGCTATTACACATATTACATCCACTGGGCATCAAATTCGTCACCAGTGCAAATATAGGGAACAAAGCAGCATATAAACGCCGCAGCAAAACAAGTCCAGAACTGAAACCACTTCAGAAGAGCTCAAGAAACAATATCCTAGGTACCCATAATGCTAGCAAGATGCTTACCAAGCTTATTAACTTTCTCTTGTTTGGCGCTTAAATCCTCCAGCGCTTGTTATTGCACAAGAAAGTACGCATCTGAATTCTGCAGGGACTTCCTCAGTCCTTCGGCTTCTTGCCGCAGCACAACTGACTGATGCCTTTCAGCTTGTAGCTGAGACTGAAGAAGCCGAAGTGATTCAGGCAGCCAGTTCGAAGAGCTTGTGCCAGCGGTACTGGCCAGTAACTCGAACACTACATCAACGCAGGACTGTGGGGTTTTCTCACTGTCTACAAGATCGTTTTTATCACCTTTCTTGGAGACCAACAGGGTTGTCTCACTATCTTGAACCTTATCTGCATTACTTTCTCTACCATTGCATAGTGGGGTGCTCTTCTCCAATATTCTGTTTGCATACTACAAGAGAAACAAGCAGACACATCACAGGTTTAGCTTGTAGTATACGAAACTCATTTTGGTAAACCGGTTCAGTAGTAAGGTGGACAGGATAACAACATGAAACAAACATATATCTATGTAATATGGTCACTGTATTGTCCATATCATTCTAGTTTATGTTGCCTAATCAAGATAGAGACACAGTTCAACTCATATATTTTTAAGACACAGCAGCATAGACAGAATATAAGTGTGAGAAACTACACAGCATTGGCAGCACTTGTAATGTGCATCACATGAGAACATAACTGTTTATACAACTTAAACTGAAATCAACATAGAGCAAGAAGTTAGAACAACAATCCAGTTAAAGAAATAGGTTTAAAACATACCTGTTGCGCCATTGGAGTTTCAATTGGATCCTTCAAATTCGAAAGTAGTTGGTATGAGTAAATACAGTGATGCAATAGCAAAGGAGTATGGACCATAGCTACGGAATCTGACCTGAGAACAGTTGCTCTTCTGCTTTAAACGTGGAGTTTGGGTTAGCTGTGGTGGTCTTCGTGCTTTGGGCACTGCAGTAGCTTTACAAACTGCTCGTGTGGGGGTACTCTATGGTGGACATGGTGCTTTGTCAACTAGAAGTGGGTTACTATCCGCTGGGGTTGCGGTTAGATGGGTTGTAGCTGGTTCTCTGCCCAACGGTGTAAGTGTGCAATCTGGAAGAGTCTCGATTATGTGTGGTGGGGCTAGTTTGTGGGCCAGTACAACCATGGTTCTATCTGCATCGACGGGTAGCACTGTCTTTTGTGAAGAACGGGTTTTTGCTCCCTTAGATACTGCCATCACCCCCTCCAATTCAAATGGCTGATAAACAAGAAAAGAAATTGAACGTACAGACATTGTATGATAGACAGATGTGGTAATTCACATATATGTTGTCTAACCAAACAGGACAGCATGACACAATTTCACATATATGATGCCTAACTAAACAGGATAGCATGACACAGTTTCAGATATATGATGGATAACTTAACAGGATATAATGGCATAATTCAACATATGATGAGTACCTAAACAGGATGACATGACAAAACTATATGATGTCTTTCTAAAATAGGTTGGGATGAAATAATTCACATACATGTTGTCTAAGTATACAGGATGGCATGATATAATTGACATAATTGATTCATATACTAAGCAGCTGGCACTCGCATGTATGATCTCTAAACTAAGCAGATGGAATTCAATATTGTGCATATGATGTCTAAACTAAGCAATGCAAGACACCATATGCATCATATGAGAAATATAAAACATTGCAACTTAGAGCATACACCTCAGGTGGGATATAGGACTGGTCATCTGTCTCTGAATCCTCCTCTGAGGAGCTCCCTGTAACCATCGAGATATATGCTTCAACAGGTACCATTGCCTGCTCTGAAGACCTTGTTTTCACTCCAGATTTTTCCATAACCGGCTCAAATGGCTGATACACATGAAGAGTAGTTCAATATACACAGATTGTCGACAAATGGAATACGTAATGAAAAAAAAGATGGCATGAGATAATTCACATATATGATGCCTGGCTACATGGCGGTGCATAATTCACATATATGATAACTGGCTGAAAAACATGGCATTGCATAATTCACATATCTGATATAGAAAGCAAACAGGAGGCATTCACACAAAGCATGTCTAATCTAAGCAGATGGCATGGCAATGCAAGACACCATATGCATGATATGAGCAATATAACCCAGCCAAGTTAGAGCATGCACCTCGGGGGGGGGGGATACGACTGGTCATCTGTCTCTGAATCCTCCTCTGAGGAGCTATCTGTAACCAGCAAGAAATCTGCATCGACAGGTAGCACTGACTGCTCAGAAGACCTTGTTTTCACTCCAGATTTTCCCATGACCGACTCAAATGGCTGATGCACAGGAAGAGTAGATGAATGTATAAACATTGTTGACAAATGGAATACATTATGGAAAAAAATATGGCACGATACAATTCACATATACGATGACTGGCTAAACAGGATGGCATTGCATGATTCACGTATATGATGCCTGGCTAAAGAAGATGGCATTGCATAATTCCCATATACTCCCTCCGTTCCTAAATATTTGTCTTTTTAGAGATTTCAAATGGACTAGCACATACGGATGTATATAGACATATTTTAGAGTGTAGATTCACTCATTTTGTTCCGTATGTAGTCACTTGTTGAAATCTCTAAAAAGACAAATATTTAGGAATGGTGGGAGTATGATATAGAAACCAAACAGGTGGCATTCACACAAAGCAAATCTAAACTAAGTTGATGACATATAAGATGTATAATGTAAGCAATGCAAGGCGCCATATGCATGATATGACCAACATCAGCATGCCAGGTTAGAGCAAACACCCCAGGTGGTAAACAAGCGTGGTCGGCTCCTTCTGAATCCCCATCTGAACAGTTATCTTCCTCTAGAATACAATCTGGAAATGCAAGAGGGGGGGGGGCACTTCGCCCACCGTGGAGCGGCGTCTGCATGACATTATATACCCACGCAACGGTCTTATCTTTTTCTCTACATGTTCAGTATGATTGTGTACAATATCTGACATGCATAATAAAAAAATAGTTAGATTTTTTAAGGCCTAAGGGATGCATGCAAAAATCAAGACTGATGGTAGCAAACTAGTGGATCGATCCAAAACTAATGATAGCAGGTAGATTATAGCTTCAGGTTAAAAAGATAGACAATGGACCATCTATTGTTTGTTTCCCACCCAACATGAACCGCATAGAAGACCCCAGATGAACCAGATAGTAGACAGATACTATTCGTTGTTGGCTCGATACGAGACCCATGGGCGTTTCAAAACTCAAGTTTGAACGATAAAGTAGTAGATAATAATAACCGATGTATAACGTAAGCAAACACAAAAGACTGCGACCTCTCTTCCAGAACTATGTAGTCCTCAGGTTCATCTGCTCAGTCGATGATGGTAATGCAGTTGGCGTGGCTGCCGGCAACGGGGAAGATGATCTGATGCGGTGAAAGAAAGTCTGCAGGGGGGATCTCTGCTACTGTGAACACTTCTGTTGATGTTGCACCTCAGGTGGGGTGGATGACGGCACGGCAGGAGCAGGACATAACACACAATGTTTTCTTTGACGCCTATCTAAAAATGAAGTAAAACTGTAAGGGCTCCTTAGAATTGGAGGATTCTATAAACACAGGGACAGGAAAAACACAGGAACATGATAGGATTTTAGTCAACCTGGGTGTTTGGTTCACATTAATTGGAAGAACACAGGAATGGAGAAACATGGTCAAATTAAAGTCAAACCACGCGAAAATGAAAAAAATAAGCATCTTATTATGCCAGTAATGCAATTAGTTCTGTTCTTCATGCTTAACAATTTGAAAAGGACGTCCAAGTGAATAAAATTCCTACATTTTTTCTTGGAAAGAGACACCAAAGGAAAAAAAATCCTCTAGTTTTGCTTTGCTCCACTCCTTCTAATAGATTTGCACGAATAGTAGTTCCATAGCAAAGGATTCCTGAGGGATCGACATGAATGCAGAGTTACAAAGTGATGCGACGAGTGTACAACCTCTTTGGCATAGCCTTGTGGACCTCAGCATCATTAGGTTGGACATGGAGGATGGTGATGCTGGTGTGACTGTCGGAGGTGGGGAAGAAGATCCGAGGCCTCTGGAAACGGCACCGAGGGTACTGCTCTGCTGTGATGGACGGTTCCGTCGTTGGAGCAGCCCCGGTGAGGTGTACGGCGAGGAAGCGGAAGCAGGACAAGACATACAACTTTAATCTGAAGAGGGACCCTAATATCATCTGCAATAGATGATGTAAAATACATCACCAAAAAGTGCTAGATGTAAAACGCATCAGCCGCGCCACTGCCGCTCCGACAGATGCTGTAAGTACTGTTCACTCTGAACTTAACTGAAGAAAATGAACTTTACAGTCGAAACTGAATTTTACTGTCGAAACTGATTGAACTAGTAGCAGAGCATTGCAATAGATGTTTAGGGTGTTCGAGCACTAGTAGCAGAGAAGCAGTGATCTAAATCAGCAGACGCTCGAGTAGGGAATGCACTAGCAGAGAGCAAGTCATGCAGTAGCACCACGAGCGAGTGCTAAAGCCACAACTCCTGTAGCTGCCGGAGGTTGTGCAGCAGCAGCAACAGCGCAAGCGAGAGAAAGAGCAGAGCAGCAACACGAACGAAAGCAAGAGCAGTGCAGCAGCGCGACCGACAGCAAGAACAGAGCCACATCGCGAGCGAGAGCCCGAGCAGCTACAGCTAGTGCCGTTGTGGAAGTCGCCGCCGAGGAAGCAACAACATGGGGGAGAGACGTCATGGATGATGTGGCCGACGAAGGCGCCATCGATGGAGACCCGCCATGTCTGCTCGGTATCAAGCATCGGGAAGCCCGTGAGATCGAATAAAAGATAAAATGCAGCGGTGAGTGCAGAACCTCCTTGGTGGCGCCGAGTTGGCCTCGGCTTCATTGGAGGAATTGGTGAGGGTGCTGCGGTTTCGGTGGGGCAGGTCAAGACGGCGCTGTGGGGTTTGAGGTGGCGCGATAGACGCGGCGAACATCGAGGCACCTCGTTGGAGGTGGAGGACGGGGCGGCTGATCTGGCGGGACGACGAGATCGACGATGGATCCTCATGCATTGCGGTGGATGAGGGAAGGCGAGCTGTTGCGGTGGACGACGTAGTCGGGGAAGAGTCCTCGGCTGGGCGGCGGTCAGGAGGCCGACGGAGGAGCGTGGGTTTTGGCGGCCTCGGTGTATGAATGGGGGGGTGAAGGGGGAGGGGGAGCCAAGCTTAGGGACACGCTTGTCCGAAATGTAGGGTAGGTTACCAGCGTACCCCCACCGGTTTTGACACCGCGACATGGAGCTTCATTTTCGGCTGAGGGGTAGAAGGGGGATTTCGCGTGTCTGGGCTGCGGGACCGATTTCGGATGAGGAGGGAGTTTTCGCGCGTGTCGAAATTTCTGGATAACAAGGCGTGGCGCGGGTTGAAGAGGTGGGAGTTTCAAAGCAGGTGAGACAAAAGATACTCGAGCTTGAAAATTTCGGGATAACAAGGTGCAGATTCCTTGTTCGGCAGAACAAACTTAACGTGTAGAAAAACAATTCATACAAGGCACAAGAGAGTCATGTCCCCTTTTACTATATTGCTATATATGCCATGGAAAAAACTACAAGAAAAATGTAAAAAAATCGGGAGAACAAGATTACCCTGCACAGTACCAAATCAATTCGCACTTCCCTCAACAACACCAAAAAACAAATCAATTCCCACCAAAAGAAAGAGTAATTTCCCTTTTTATATGATTACAAATGCCAGGATCTCGAATTTCAATTTTTTAATCCATGTTATGTTGAATTCGAATATATCGTTAGGTGACCTTGCGGTTTATAATTGATGTAGTCGTACATTTTGATCTTCCATCATATATGAACATTTTACTCCACCATGTGAACATATATATTGTCGTCTACCATATGGACTAAATTTGAATCAATTTTCCTTATTTGAATACGATTGTTGTCAAGTTATACAATAATTTAAATATTATCTTGATAACAAAAAGCATGCATCTAGCAGTAATCATATTTCATTATGAACTACATGTACCATACGCTCTCCAATTCAAATATTTGTATCCATTTTATGTTGAATTCAAATCATAGTACATTATTGGTCTAGGTAGCGAGATGTTCGGGATAATCTAAACCCTGTTTTCATATGTATAATTTTGGCTGAATTGGGACAAGTTTTGGTATAAGCTTCTTGCAAAACCGGAGATTCTCTCAACAAGCCTCGTGGTTCCGAGAGGGAATGTGTCACCTTTGTGTGCGAAATGATATACGTTGTCTCCCCCCTGATTTTCTTTACAGAGGCAACATAGAATTATATGAGCGCCCTGTTATATTTTGGAATTATTTCGGGTTCGTTTGGCCTTTTTATACATTAATTGAGTTTCTGGACTTTTAAAGTGCATAATCTAAATATGAACTGCATGCACATGCTCCGGTGCACCAAAGTTGGTTGAAAAATCACATGTGTGTCCTTGGTTGAATTTCTAGGTCCCATGGAAGAAATGAGAATGAAATTCAAACATATGGGCGTCGTGACTCGGCCGAGAACATCGAGAAACTTAGATTTTAAATTCATGTAAATCCAAAACTCATCTGGAAATCATGAAACTTGGCATGGTGTCATGTCATGGCACTAACATGTTGTGGTAAAAAATTGGGCCGATTTGGAAGCTCGTGGTTCTAAGAGGGAACGTGCCACCTTTGAGTGTGAAACGATATACGCTGCCCCCCCCACCCTTGAGTTTCTTAACAAAGGCAACATAGAACTACATGAGTGCCCTGTTAAATTTTGGAATTATTCCGGGTTCATTTGTCGTTTTTTATACATTAATTGAGTTTCTGGTCATTTAATGTGCATAAGTCAAATTTGAACTACAAGCACATGCTCTCGTGCACCAAAGTTGGTTGAAAAATCACATTTGTGTCCTCGGGTGAATTTCTAGGTCCCATGCAAGAAATGAGAATAAAATTCAAACATCTGGGCATCGTGGCTCGGCCGAGAACATTGAGAAACTTGGTTTTAAAATTCTTGTAAATCCAAAACACGTCTGAAAATCATGAAACTTGGCATGGGTGTCATGTCATGGTACTACCATGCTGTGGTAAAAGAATTGGCCGAATAGGAACAGATTTTGGTATAAGCTTCTTGCAAACCGAAGCTTCTCTCAAGAAGGCTCGTGGTTCTGAGAGGGAACGTGCCACCTTTGAGTGCGAAACGATATACGTTGTCCCCCTTGAGTTTATTTACAAAGGCAACATAGAACTACATGAGTGCCCTGTTAAATTTTGGAATCATTCCGGCTTCGTTTGGCCTTTTTTACACATTAATTGAGTTTTTGGTCATTTAATGTGCATAATTCAAATTTGAACTACAAGCACATGCTCCCGTGCACCAAAGTTGGTTGAAAAATCACATTTGTGTCCTCGGGTGAATTTCTAGGTCCCATGCAAAAAATGAGAATAAAATTCAAACATCTGGGCATCGTGGCTCGGTCGAGAACATTGAGAAACTTGGTTTTAAAATCATGATACTTGGCATGGTGTCATGTCATGGTAGTACCATGCCGTGGTAAAAAAATTGGCCGAATAGGAACAAATTTGGGTATAAGCTTCTTGCAAATCGGAGCTTCTCTCAAGAAGGCTCGTGGTTCTGAGAGGGAACGTGTCACCTTTGTGTGCATAATTCAAATTTGAAATACAAGCACATGTTCCAGTGCACCAAAGTTGGTTGAAAAATCACATGTGTGTCCTCGGGTAAATTTCTAGGTTCCATGCAAGAAATGGGAATGAAATTCAAAATTCTGGGCGTCGTGGCTGGGCTGGAAACATTGAGACACTTAGTTTTTTAATTCCTGTAAATCCAAAACACGCATGAAAATAATGAAACTTGGCTTGGTGCCATGTCCGATTTGCAAAGGTGCACACATTAACAATCAAAAAAGTCATTTTGAAACAAGTGTTGTCACGTTACTATCGGAAACACAAGTATTATTGAAACCGTGGGCGTTCCATTTACTACCATTTACGTGCTGCCACGCGTCCCCATTTTTTATTAGCTAGGAGGCGCCATGCAGGGTAGCAATTTGAGTACGTGAGGCATGCGATCACACCCCTGCACGTGCTTATTAGGAGGAGAGCCCTTTGACCTCCATCGGTCGTCTACCTCTCTCCCAAGGTCTCTATTAATGGTGCCCGAGCCTCAGTTTAATGGCGTGGCTATGTCTCACTTGACTGAGATTTAAGAGGAAAAAAAGAAAATTTAAAAGCACGGATCTTGATGTAAGATCCGACAGACCTATATAGCATCTACTGCGACTTATAGCAAGACTGATGAATATATATGGATGATTAATTGTCTTACATAATTAGAAAGATAATTAAAAAAGCCACATGCGGCTACGCCCAAAATACACAAGGGCAAAACAAGAAGGACGACAAGGATCTGGCTCACTAATATCTACTTTCTTGATGCGTTGCTGCAGGCCGCGGGAACTAGTCTCCGCGGCGAGCGGCGATGAGCTATTTCATGTCCTCAAGACGCTGCTTAAGAACATCCTCGGATTCCTCCATCAGCCTTTGGCGCTCGATGCGGAGCATGTCATTCTCGTCCATAAGTTTCTTGACAATGACACCAGTCCTCTTCAACAAGGCACTGGTCTCCTCTTGCTGGTCTGCATTTCGGACGATCTTCGCCCTCAGCGGGTCACGCTCGGCCCGGAGCCTCTCATTTCCCTCCCTTAGTTGCCGGCTGACGTCGGTAGCCTATTCGAACGAGGCTTTCATGTCATCCTACAACCTCGCCCAGCCAGAGATCTGATCCATCTGGCTATGGACGATCGCATGCCTGCGCCTGTAACAGTCGTCGCCTGCTCATGAGAAATTTTCCTAGGCCGCCGTGGTGCGGCGGGACATCTCTGATGCTTCTGTGGCATGGTCGGACCAGTCTGCTGCACCGACAGCGCGGCGGGACCTCCGTGCTGCTTCAGCGGCGCGGTGGGACCTCTGTGCTGCTACTTCCGTGCGGCGGGACATGTCGGCTGCTTTTGCAGCGAGGCGGGACATCTCTCGTGCTTCCGCATCCATACTCGCCTCTCCCTGGTGGCAATCTCTCGACCCAGAGATCACGCTGGCCATGGAAGACTCAAGGGAAGGATGCTGAATGACTTGTTTGTTTTTGTGGATGAGGAGTTGAGGAGGAATGTGCAGTCATCTTGGCATACTAGTATTTATAACCGAGTACTAATACGCTCCTAAGTGGGAAACCGTTTAGGTTGTGATTGGTGTGAACAGGTTTGCAGTTCAATATAGCGTGGAGTAATTTGGAATGTGATGAGACGCAAGCTCAAAATTTATTGACGGTTCTAGTTTCGAATTGCGGCACTATTCCCGGATGGAGTTACGTGGGCACATGTTCTCGTCCGTGGTGTAGTAGTTCTTTTTCTACTGCTGTGTACGTGCAATAACTAGCACCATCATATACATATCTTACAGTTAATGGGGCGTTCGACAGGAATAGCCGCGTGGCGAGCTATAGGCTAGTCTTTTTTTAGACGCATTAAACCTATCTCTCGGGATTTCTCGCACGCACCATTGTGCCACCCACAAAAACTTGTACTCTGAGTTTAGTACATTATACATGAAGAGAAGAGGTGCACGCACGCACTCGTCCTCTCACACACGCGTCTGTTTTTTCTTGAAAAGGAGGATGATGACCCCCGGCCTCTGCATCTGGGAGTCACACACGCATCTGTAGCTACGAATTGTAGTGTTGTCAACCATCCGACTGGCTCTATCATGGATGTACCTATATACTAAAACATGTCTAGATGTATCTATATTTTGACAAATGGAAGGCATGTATTGTGGAACGGAGGGAGTGCTTGTCATTAAAATGGATAAAAAGGGACATATCTAGAACTAAAATACGTCTACATACATCTCCTTTTATCTAGTACTTCTTACCCAAAGGAACTTTATATCCAACAGACACAAAACATCCGTTCGACTGTTGGAAATTATTGATCTGATGTCGAAGAAATTGCTGCATTGCCACCAAAACCCACCATTTCTTAAGCTAAAGTAGACTAAGGTAATCCCTATATTAGCATATCACTAAGATAAGAAGAAGGCACTGTAGAAACATTTAGGACATGAGCTTGTCAATCTGAATGTGCAGGGAAACCAGCTTAGCCCCGGCCACCAGCTTGGGCGGAACTATGAAGAAGGTCAGCTCCTGCACGTCGACGTCGCCGGGATCCTTGCTGCTTGTCACCTCCAATTCCACCTTGACGGTGTCGGTCATGCCTTTGGACTCCCTCGGCGGGCCGTTCGCCCACAACTTGGCCACGTAGTGCGGCAGTGGGGACACCCCCGCTCTGATGCAGACGACTGACACGGTGATAGGTGCGCCAATGTCGAGCACGCCCCGACCAAGAAAAACACACGGTCGTCCTCCTCCGCGAGCAGCAAGAGCCGTGGCTCCGACAGTGGCACTTGCAGCTGGAGCACCTTGCCGTACTGGATCCTGTGCACGGGCATGGGATGCGCGTTGCTGATGTTGTGGTAGAGCGCCGGCGGCGGGCCTTTGTAGCCGCAGATGGGCACGTGGCATTTGTAGGGCGTGAGCAGACACACGCTCTGGTGATTGGCAAGCTTGTGGTAAGTGACGTAGAGCCCACAGCCTTCATGCGGGCACTCCACCCTCAGCAACGAAACGACGGCGTCCACCGTCGTGTTCCGCACGTTGAAGCCACTGCCGCGCTCGCACTTCTGGCACTGCTGCTGGTTCCCGGGGTGCTCGACCCGACAGTCCGCGCAGGCCAGGTGCCCTCCCTTGCACTACAGAAATCAATCGAACAACACATCAATCAAGAAACCTGCACCTTGCTCAATCACCCGAACGGACGAGGTGTATTCGAACCTCATATACTGGAGGCGTCGAGGGGCAGAAGCACAAGGGGCAGTGGAGCACGGTGAGGTCCATCCAGACCTTAGTGAGCTCCGTCATCGGTTCCTGTTCCGTCTGCATGATCTCGCCCTCCTCATGCACAACCATCTCTCACTTGGGCTGGGGCATTACAAAGCTTTACCGTTAAACATTTTATACTCTGTGCATAACTCTCCTCTCGCATACCAAGGAAGGCAGTAGTTTGAGTTTTCTGGACAAATTTGCCCCTGCGCATGAGTAAGCTGCATAAATGTCGACAGTAAATGTGCATGCAATGGTCGGCTGGTCCTCCCTTTTTGCTTGAGTTGGCTTCCCTAGGCGGTCAATCCGCATTCGGCGCTGCATGCATTTGCCTGTAGCCATTTTCTACTTTGGAAACTGGCGCGATTAACGGGGGCAGAACTAATCAAGAAGGGGCACAGATGGAAACCAACGTGGACGCGCAGACTAATCTGAGAAAAACAAGAAAAAGTTACACGCAAAGTAAAAGGAATCGGAGGGAGTGCTACTTCAAGGTGCATTAAATCAACACATGCAAGTATCAAAAGGAGAGTCACGGCATGCATGCATGCGTTGTAATTAATGCATCGGTGACCGCAAATTATTCAAATATATCGAGTGCAGTTCTTTGATGTGTCGCGTCAACTCGTACATCAACGAGAAGTTTGATTATCCTCTCCCTCGCGGACTTAACTGCACCTGCCTTTGGCTGTATGACACGTTGGCCACCCACCTGTCTGGCCCACATGTCATACACGCAAAGGCAGGAGCGTCCCTCCCTCGCCAATGAGCGTGGTGGCTGGCAAGACTAGGAGAAGCTTTCCCTACACGCTCTCCCTCCCGCACGTGGTGGACATGCAGCAGTTCAATCGGTGTAAGATGGCCAGAGGCATACTATAGTACTCCTCTAGTGCAGTAGTACTCCATCATTGTTCAACTTCCCGAAGAGGCGAAGAGCCAAGCGCAGCCCGAACGCTCGTGTGGTAGTTTCATGTGTAGAGTAGTCTAGGATAGCGTGTATCGTGCATGTAAGCTTAAAATCGTTGGGGTCGGCTCCATGCTATGTGGTCGTCTCGAAGTTTTAAAAAAAAACAATAAAATAGTCTTATGGCCCTACCTATCACCCTGGTGATTGTGGTGGGTAAATGTTAGAGGTTGCCGCAAATATATTGTACACTGCAGGTCTTTTAGCCAAGTTTAGAGGCAAGCATGTGGGGCCAGTGCTATGTTGTGTCGCGTCAACTCGTACAATGAGGAGAAGCTTGATTTTAGTACTACATGCCTTCTCGCTCGCCCATGCACCCTGAGTCGAGGAGGTGGACATCGTCGATGGATGCATCTCTTCTTCTTGCCTCCTGTAACCAGCACTGCATCGCCTCGTGGCCTTAATGTTTTATTAGTGTAGTACTCCCTTCGTTCCCAAATATAAGTCTTTCTAAAGATTCCAGCAAGTGTGTACTACATACGGAGCAAAATGAGTGAATCTACACTCTAAACTATGTCTACATACATCTGTATGCTATATTCCATTTGAAATAGTATCTAAAAAGGCTTATATTTAGGAACGCAGGGAGTATATGGCATTTTTATTCCAGTCTTAACGTTTTCACTGTGAGGTGGGTAAATGTTAGAGGTTGCAACAAATATATTGTACACTACGGGTCTTTCAGCCATGTTTAGAGGCAAGCATGTGGGGCCAGTGCTATGATGTGTCGCGTCAACTCGTACAACGAGGAGAAGCTTGATTTTACTAATACACGCCTTCTCCCTCGCCCATGCGTGGGGTTGCTCGCAAACGAGGACAGACTTTTGCTTATAGTACTTCTACAACAAGCTATCCCTCCCGCTCGCGGTGGACGGACTTGCAACAGTGGATTCGACACTGTAGAAGTAGTAGTACTAACATCATTGTTCGTCTTCTCGAAGAGGCAAAGAGCCAAGCGCAACCCGAACGTGGCAGTTGCGAACATTGGAGCACGCATATAGCCAGCCTCTTGCATGAGATAAAATTGTTATATGAGCCCACTATTGTACTAGTACGTACAACTAGTTGCTAGTATAGCCCTGTAAACCAGAAAGGAGTATTTGCCCTTCTAGAGATTTCAACAAGTGACTAGACTACGAGACGCAGTACATATGGAGCAAAATGAGTGAATCTGCACCATAAATAAATACGTAGTTCTATCGTTTTCCTCTCCGAAGTGCACAATATTGAGTATACCGACTAGTCTCTTTTTGACACGCATTTACATTTTTTTTGACACAGTACAGACGCAAGCGCTCATATACACGCGCATACACTCACCCCTATGAACGCACACACGCACGACACTATCATCTTGAAATTTACGAAGTCACCATAGGCACCTCGTCATCGACGGGAACGTCTCCTGACACGCGATAGACGCTAGTGGCAGTCGCCTCCATAGGTGCTTGAATGCCAAGGAGGGAGAGCGTAGCGGTTCCCGAGACGTTGAACGGTTAATGATGCATCCTCAATTACATGCAGAGGGAATTAATTGGAGAAGCATAATAGAGCTAGCACGATGTGAATGCAACAGAGTTTGGACTCTCATATAAAGGCGCACCACCACTCCAATCCATCTACTCCCAAGTCTCTGCGCAACACTGCTCACTCCAATCCAAGACCAAGTGACTAGAAGCCACAAGGACCTATGGAGGCGATGGACGCGAGCGGCAGTCGACTGTGCCAAATCATCCAAGGCGCCTGCCTGCGGCCCCGCATAGTGCAGCGTTTCTAGACGGTGCTGTCGACCGCCGGCATCGTAGCCCTCGCCGACGTCGGCTTCGCCTCTCGCATGCACGACATGATGGTCAACTCCATCCGCAAGTTCACCACTCTCAAGAAGCGCGCGGACGACCTTGCCACACTGCTCCAGCCCGTGCGCCCAGGCTGCTCATTGCCTGCCACCCTTATCGGCCTCCATGGTGACGAACTCTTTCAAGCCCTGGTGGCCCTGCAGGTGCCGGAGGTCGCGACAAAGAATGTGCAACTCGAGGCCGTGCTCGGCGCGCAGCGCCTCACCATGCAAGAAACCGTCGACCTGCACATCCACGTCTACGAGGAAATAGTCTGCATAGGCCACTACAAGGCAAGCGAGGATAGAAATACATTGGCCTTCTTCCAGCGGCTGGAATCTTTGGACGCCATTGTTCAGAAGCACGTCGACCTGGCCAAGAAAGCCGCTGCTACTTAGGCGTTGCTCAGTGGGTCGGCACCCTGAGTCGAGGAGGTGGACATCGTTGATGGATGCATCTCTTTTTCTTGCCTCCTGTAACCAGCAGTCCAGCACTGCATCGCCTTGTGGCCTTAATGTTTTATTAGTATAGTACTCCCTCCGGTTCCAAATATAAGTCTTTCTAAAGATTCCAGGAAGTGACTACTACATATGAAGCAAAATGAGTGAATCTACACTCTAAACTATGTCTACATACACCTGTATGATGTATTCCATTTGAAATAGTATCTAAAAAGGCTTATATTTAGGAACGCAGGGAGTATATGGCATTTGTATTCCAGTCGTAATGTTTTTACTGTGAGGTGGGGCCGCAGTTGAGCAAACCCACCCCGCCCACCGGGCGTCGGCCGAGTTTAGAATTAGAAGAGAGAAACGAGGGAGGAGAGCTAGCTATAGCACAGACGCTGTTGTCAGATGGGACTCGTGTTGATAGAATAGGAGTACTGAGCACTCGTGCGTCTTTTTTAGGGAAAAATTAGTCTTATGTCTAGTAGTACCACTAGTTGGGTTCGTGCGACCTATAGGTGTCATCACTTTAGGTCTCCTTTTCCAACCGCAGCTACGCTTCACAGTACATATTTTTTCACGCATTTAGGCTAGTTGTAATGGGAGTATCATAAGCGGTATCATGCATGCCAACTAGATTTTTTGGATGATGTGGCACATAATTAAATGAGGAAAGAGAGGACGTAGTATCATATTGATACCGTATCATATTAAATGATGTACTACTTTGTGTCATGCATGACAATTAAGAAGGCAACCTAAGGTACTAACCTATGATACTACGCATTACGGAAGTAGTATCATACACTAGTATCATATGCATGATACTAGTATATGATACTACCCATTACAACCAGCCTTATCCTCCTATATGTACTCCTAGGCTATTTCCACGTGCCGCCATTCACCGACATGTGGGACATAGAGCATCTGGGTCGTAGTGCATGCACGACTCGGAGCATATGCCGGGGTACTTTACATTTCAGACCTCATGAATTACATGCAAACCCCCCACAGAAGAATAAATAAATGAATGAATTACTACATCAAACCGGATTATTTTCGTAGAAACTGGAGAACGTTCATTAAATTTTGGACATAACACGTTTATAAAAAATGACCGGACCTAAACCAGTCTAAGGGCCTCTTTGATTTTTCCGGCAAAAAAAGGGCCTCTCTGATTCGCAGGATACTGAAAACACAGGAGTGGGGAAAAGATGATGGCGATGAACCAGACGAGGAGAACTCTAACTCAGTTAGAGGTTAGAGTTAGATTCTAACCTTGAACTAACTCTAAACCAAAGAGGTGTATGGATGGCAGGGTTAGATTGACAATAAATGCTCTTTCTCAATCATTTGACTACTTTGGACCCTATTTCCTGCCGGATTTGGTGTGGCCGGCTCTTCTGTGGCCTCCTCCCGCTCACAATTGACATAAACAAACCATCTTTACAAATCAAGCATGCAAAACATGATAATTTTTACTTTGTCCATACAAATGAGATATCCCACTTAAACATACAAGTCGTCAGTCTAGTTTCACAAAAAACACTCCATGAAAGAAAGCATGAGCTAACTCATCACGGAAGTCATTCACGATAGGTAGGGAGCCCGGAGCCCCTCACGCACCGAGGGAGGATCTCGCCATCGTTGCTCTGGAGGAAGGCTCTGTAGAGCCCAAGCCCCGGGAACCCCTCCGATGCTGGCCCTTGCGAGTTGAGGTCAACACCGGCATGGGTAGCAGGGTCGCTTGCCACCGACTGGGAACTTAATCTTTGGGCCTCTAGAAATAATGCAAGCCTAAAATACCTAGAAAGGTGAACTGAATCTTTGGGCCTCTAGAAATAATGCAAGCCTGAAACTGAAATACCTAGAAAGGTGAACTGAATCTTTGGGACTCTTGAAATAATGTAAGCCTGAAACTGAAATACCTAGAAAGGTGAACCGAATCTTTGGGCCTCTAGAAAGATTTATTACCTCCTCAAGCAGCATCAAACAATTCCATGCGTGCACCACAAATCTTTACCAAGTTTGATCAGGATCTACTTTTCCAAATCAGAATTAGCGCTAGAGCGAGCAAGATCAATGATATGGCTATGAGACAGAGAAGGAACGGACAAACTCACCCCTCTCGCGACCTCCCTGTGTCAGGACCCCGACTCAAAGCCACACCGATCTAGCATGTAACACCTCATATCACTTTGTGGCCTCATGCACGGTATTCCCACGGGTGTCGCCTTACCTTGACCGGGACCGTTTGCGCCTTTTGGCACACTTATATGATAGTATCGCTAGCATCCATATGACAAGGAGCCCGGGCTGACATGGCTAGTCGTGAACCCAAAGTGGCACTAACTTATAGGGACAGACATACATGACCCAGCAACAAATGTGTCGGTCATCAGTGAGTGAATCCGGGCTGTAGCAACGGGGCTAGCAGGACTCCGGTAAACCAGGCTGTAGCTGGCTAACATGACTCCGGTAGACACCGCGTGACATTTCCTCGAAGGGACAGACACAGGAATGAAGAAGGACATATGCCGGCCAGCATAAGTGTTCTGGAGCAGTAGCAAGCTACCAAGGCTCAGTGGAAGCACTAGGAGACATTTCCCGGTAAGAGAGGCTACCAAGGATATACAACTAGTTAGTCAGATCCCACACATACCAAGCATTTCAATAACATACACACAATATGCTCGATATGTGCAAATACAACATGGCATCACAACATGACTCTACAACTCGAGTATTTATTCAATAGGATCTAGTAGCGAGATATTAGAAACATGAGTCTCATGACCCAACCTTCAGAGCATACAAGTCAAAGCACACGCGGAAGCTTAACATGTCTGAGTACAGACATCTATAAATGAAAAAGGCTGAGAAGCCTGACTATCTACCAGATCTTGCCGGGGCATAGATCGTAGCTCAGGTAACAAGCTAAACGTCGGAGTCCAAGCGAAACTACTAGTGAGACTGAAGTCTCTCTTCAAAAACATAAAATAGGCAAATGTGAGTACAAATGTACCCAGCAACACTTACATCAGAACTATCTACATATGCATCATTATCAACAAAGGGGATGGTGGGGTTTAACTGCAGCAAGCTAGCTTTGACTCGGTGGCTATCCTGAACTACGACTGCAAGTAACTCTTTTGAGGTAGCGCACACAAGTCCACATATTCACCAACCAATACACCACGATGGATCCGCTCCCGTCTCCCTATGAGAACGCCATCCATAGCACTCACGCTTATCTTGCGCATTTTAAATATCCACTTTCACTTGTCTATGAACTGTACATGCAACCCAGAAGTCCTTTACCGCAGACACGGCTATTCAAATAGATGATGTTAACCCTGCATGGGTGTACTTCTTCACACACGCTCTCACCACTTACCGCCGTTTACACGACATGTACTCGGCAACCTTCAAGCGGAAGCCCAACGAGGGAGTCGGCCACGACCTACCTAAACACTCAAGTCTCTAGTCCAGGTTTATCACCTATTCAGGTTCCAACCGCAGGGAGTCCGACCGAGGTTTCCACATACGGCTCCGAACGATGTGTACAGGGTTCCGCGACACCAAACGGGCGCCCGGCATACCCAGCCACGTGCCTACCGCATCACAGCCCACCCCTCGGGTCAGCGCTGCCCACGGCCTCCAGCATACTACAAACACCAGAAACTACTTGCAACTCCTGGACAGAGGACAAGGGTGATTAAGAAGCCGAGAGGGTCCATTGGTTTCGGGCCCAATGCGTGGTAGTAGCTATTTCATGGATCACAAACACAAAACTCAGTTCCTGAGGATGGCTTCAATGAGACAACCCACCATGTAGTCCTACATGGCCTCTCACCGCTACCTTTACCAAATCGTGTTCACACAGTTAGCTCACACACAGTAGGACATGTTCACACACCTCTGATTCATCCCCGATGAATCAGATCTAACTCAATTCTAAGCAGTACAGGCATGACAAAAGCATGAATGAGTAGGCACAACAGGGCTCAAACAACTCCTACTCATGCTAGTGGGTTTCATCTATTTACGGTGGCAATGACAGGTCATGCAGAGGATAAAGGGGTTCAGCTACCGCAGCAAGTAAGAGATGGATCGTTGTTGTCCTAATGCAGTAAAAGAGAGCAGGAGCGAGAGAGTATGATTGTATCGGAATGAACAAGGGGGTTTTGCTTGCCTGGCACTTCTGAAGATAGTATATTTCTTCATCGGTGTCATTGATCACATCGTCGGTATCACGTCTATTGAGAGGGGACAAATACCGGCAACACAGAAGGAAACACAATCAATGCAATGCACAATATGATGCATGATCATGACATGGAAAAATGAGTGTGTTGGCTAATGCAACTATAATCAGATGGGTTTGAGTTAGTTTGATCCCAAGGTTCAAGTTCAAATTGAAACTATGACTTAATAAAGTGCATTATCATGTTTTGATATAAACAGCAGGTTTAAGTTGCTTAAACATGCATGAAACCAGTGCAGATGGATAGATTGGATTTTTCTGATCATTTTTCATATATAACTTATTTCATTTGGAGTTACGGTTGAATTTATATGATTTTTAGAAGTTTTAGCCCTTTTTTGGATTTTCTGAATAAATAGAATTAACTAATTCCAGAAAAGGATTTACTGCGTCAGCATGACGTCACCCTGACGTCAGCAGGTCAACAGGGCGGGTTTAGGTCAAACCTGACCGGTTGGATCCACTAGTCAGTGACTGGGGCTGATTAGTGTCGCTGACATGTGGGCCCCGTCAACAACCACGTCAGCTTGGTCAAAGCTGACGCGTGGACCCTCTAGGGTTAGTTATATCTAAACGGGAAATAAATAGTGGTTAGCTAAGGGCGTGGGGCCCATATGTAAGTGAGTCACGGTGTAGTTAGCAGGGTCATTAGTGGCTAAGTAAGTGCGCCACGTCGGCGTCACCGGAGTTCAGCCGGCGGCGACCAGAACCGTGGCGGCAACTCGCCGGAGTTGCTCGGGTTTCGCGTACAGGCCGTGGTTTGAACCGCGGTTGGTCTCTACGGGTAGCTGGCATTGCAGCACGTCGGCTGTTGGTAGTAGCCGGGCCTGGGATGGCCGGAGTCGACGGCGGCGAGCACTTTCGCGGCGGTCAGAGTACGGGCACGCTCGGACACGACGTTTTGGTGCACGGGAGGACGAGCTGCGTGTTGCTATGGAGTCCTGCGGACTCGCTGAGCATGGGGGTGGGCGCTAATGCGTCGTGGATGCGCTCTAGGTACGGCGGCGCCATGGCCGGCGGCGGTGAGCTCTCGGGCTCGATCAGAAAACGGGGCTAGGGGACGGGAACAGAGGGGGAGAGCGAGGGGGAAGCAACATGAGCTCACAGGGAGGTCGAAGAGCAGCTCCGTAGGGCTCGGGGAGGCGCTCGGGGCAGCAAATCGATGACGATGATCTTCGATGGCCGACGAGGGAAACGACGGCGGTGGCGGTGCAGCAGAGCTTCTGGCACCGCGTGACTCGGTGGAGAGGACGAAGACGGTGAGGCGGAGACGCTTGGGACGGAGAGGGAGCAGGGGAGTGGCTGTGGCTACGACGGTGCTCGTCGGCGCTCTTGGTTGCTCGTGGTCAATCGCGGGGGAGAGAGAGAGAGCAGAGGGGGAGGAGGGGGTCCAAAGCGAGAGGGGGGTTCAGGGGGCTGCGTGGCGCTCAGGGACGACTCCAAGGCTCCAGCGAGGCCAACAGGAAGGCATGAGGTGGCCACGGGTGGCTGTGCGCGCCGCACGCAGCTGCTTCTCCTCCTGGCAGAGGAGGAAGACGATAGGAGCTACGGTGGTGGGCTGGGTTGCCAGAGAGGGCTGGCCAGGTGGGCTGCCTACTGGGCCACAGGTAAGTAGGCCAGCTAAGTGCTTCTCTCTCTCTTTTATTTTTTGTTTTCTATTTCTCTTCAATCTTTGTGGCTTTATTAAAAATACCAAAATGTTTCCAAAAATCCTGAAAATAGTTGTGGGCTCTGTTAGGATTATTCCTAGCAGCCCACACTTAAGTTTAGAATTAATTGAGCACTTAAAATAATATATAGCATTTAAATGCCCAATTGCAAATACTATATGATTTAATTCAGTGACCAAATATGTCATGGAAAAATGTGCAACACCTCTGGTTATGGTTCTAGTATTTTCCAGAAATGATGAACATTTTTGAAAGCCATTTGGATTCACTGAAAATATTTTAGTTGAACCTAGTGAATCCCTTTGATGCTAGGGTTCAGGCAATCCCCATTTCAAGTTTCATAAAGTTTAAACATGATGCATGGATGCTTATGCAAAGACAGACAAGGTCTAAGCTAGGGCTGTGACAACTCACCCCCACTAAACAAGAATCTCGTCCCGAGATTCAAGCATAGGGTAAGATGAAGGGGGAACGCAAACGAACACAATCTTCACGATCCAGGGTGCACTTCAAATGAACGTTGATGCGATCACCATCGTTGTCTCGATGTCTTGATCCAGGAACTCCTACCAACATGACAACATGAGGGAAAAGAAACTCTAGAAGGATCAATCTTCTCGAAGATCATGCAACTCTGGATCCACTCATGAGCTGAGACGCGAAGCACACATCCAGAGGAATGGAGTGAAGCAGATGACGAAGGTTCAGTAGGTAGACAACAATTTCATGCTTAAGAAGGTGGTGAACAGTTGTCAACGTAGCGAGGAGTTGGGTTGCCATGATACCATAACGAGACATCTTGGAGGAGGGTGATTCGTAGAATTATTACCTTAAGTGGCAAAAAGACTTACCTTTGATATAGAGATCATTGAGACTCTCTATATCAGCCTAAGGCAAATCACAGCAATCATTTGGCGAAGTTCGAAAGAATGGCATACTCGGACTAGTATGGATGACGTGGATTACCTTGTTGAAGACAACACAAGGGATGATTTTTCTTATCGCCGAAAATTAATGAGACCCATGGTAGGACCACTTTTGAAAATGATCCTGATCAGTAATTACTGAGAAGGGTAATCCAAAGTAGGGTGGCACGATGGCGGTGCAAGCTGGGAACACCATGCAAATGATGGGAATGATTCTGGTAACTGGGGAGGAACCCCATCAGTAGAGAGTGAATCCACTGTTTCAAATGGTTATAGCATAACCGAGGAAACTGAGAGCACTATGCAATTAATGCCGACAATAAAACCTAGCACTTGCGCGTGCTCTCAAGAACTTTGAGCATTTCCATATTCATCAAGGTTTTACCAATATCCGTGTCAAGGATCCTGGCAACACAACATACTACCATGATGAATGGTGATGGACGATGCAGATGCCAATGGAGATAACACTTTCTCAAATTTCACCTTAGCGAAGCCAAGTAAACAAAATCTGGATGATCGACCGAGAGACATTTAGCACTCCGCTTCTAATGTTATCCTTGATGTGCTAGTGCAACCCATTAATTAAAATGGTTTGGTTCCCAGAACATCAAGTAAAAGGCATAAGGAATAACTATGGAGGTAAATCCTATGAAATCCTCATGGGGAGGTGGCCAACTTCCTCAATCAAGATACTACAATAATAGGTCTTCCGGTTGGGTGTGTTGGCCACGACATCCACTTTACCGGGTTACAGAGAGACCAATATTGTAGTTCTTGGGAAACGTTCCAATCATCATATCTGCCTGAGATTCAGATCTGGTTGGTGTCAGAATATTCCAGACTCATCAAGTCTAGAAAGAAAAAATAAAGTTTGCAACACAAATTGACGAGATGACGTTGCGAGATTCTCGGGAAATGAACTACGATAGCAAGCTCCAAAACATGAGCTGGTTCTGCTACAAACATGTGAAACACGTTGTCCCAGACAAGAATGAACACATGGTAGTCTTACAACAAAACACTACCGAGTTCAGGAGGGGAACCACCAACGAGGATAGTGAAGTCCTAACATAAGTCATGATTCTTAAGAAGGAACTTCTTCTCCTTGAACAAATCAATCTGTGGCTTCGTGTGCTAGGGACACATATAGAGTGAAGGTTGCAAGTCTCCAAACCACACAGTACTTCGCACATGTGCATGACATATTTGGGATGATTCCAAAGGAAGCAACATTGAATTTCTCGAATCCATGGCGGCAACTTGCATCAAATGCACATGAATCAGAGGAAATCACTTCTTTCGTCCGGGCATATGCTCCATGCACGGGACATGAAGATAACACTTATAAAAGTTTCCAACAGAAGCTTAATGTTCAACAAAATTATGGAGAGGACAAGTATGTTGTCGATGGGCTCAGCAACAATTCATCCATGTTACCATAAAAATGGAGTTCCACAATTATGTGAACAAGTGATAGCATTGGTCAGACCCAAAAGATATAATGGTGTATGCTCAAGGGATCAACCACGAGTAAGACAACATTATGAACATCATTGGTTCTGATTTGATTTGATGATAGCCCATACTCAAACCAAAGTTTTGATATGACAATAGGTCCAACAACTGATCACAGGGACCAATCGATCAAGATATCATCTCTCTTCAACACACACAAATATATCCCTTGAAATGAACTAAGCTGACAAGCTTTTGTCTTCCAACTCTCCAAGTTATTGTTTAGCTTAACCAACTAGCTCAAGGGGTAACCAACACAGATTCTTGGAGAATGGCTGGTTTACAAGAAACCAACTTGATCACGAACTCAACATAGCGGTCAGGTGACAACCTGGTGATACTTCCGAGAAGATATTCGGAAAATCACGAACCACCTATATGCTATTAAGCTCGAGAGCAGTGTTGCTTTTCAGGGCAAGATGATATGATCAAAAGAGCGAGGATTCGAAATAATCCTAAATCATCGATCAAAGAGTGCACCAGGAAAATGGACTAGGTAGCACGCTCAATCTTAGAATGATGATTCACGAACCAACACGCTAAGAATGAAATTATTGTCCATTAACTACCAAGCAACAAGGTTGCTAGGAGTATTGATTTCACACATCATGATTCACTTGTCGATGTTCCGGTTGCAACAACACGGGAGCCGAGAAATGAATAATGAGGGCGAGAAGTATCACTGTATCAAGAGTTCATAGAATGGTGTGCAATTCCCATGATAATCTTAATGTAAAGATGGTAATCCTACAAGGTAGAGCAGAACAAAAGCTGGATTAGCAATTTGATCTGCGGAGTACGGCTACTTTGACCCAATCCTGGAAATGGATAATGTTCTGGAGTTTGTTTCTTCTAGTCATTCCGGAATAGAATGGCTTGATGGACCACAAGAATAATAGGCATCGATGAACATGGGTGCATGACTATTCCTGACTATCAATTGATAGACGAGGCCAGAAAACAACTAAAGAAGGACAACTCAAAGAACATATGATTTTCTGAGTTGTGGATGCATGGATTAGCATGTTGAACGAGTTCAACATATTTATTCTGGATAACCCATGCGGAAAAGGTAGAACTGGCAGAGTAACAGCATAGAATCGAGAACTCGTCAAGAGCACTCTGGTTGTGATCTTTCAGTTCAGAGAGGAACTTCCGCCAAAATTGTTCATGGTATTTGGAGGAAGGGAATACCACGGACCTCGAGGACTATCGCAAAGGTTACTAATAACCTAAAGGAACTAGCAAACACTAACAACATGAAGTAGGTAGAGTGAATCTCGGGTTCATGTGCTCAGGATTAGAATACCTACCAACTAAATGGCATCACGGGATGCTTTCGAGAATGATGGCCATAATCATCACACTGGAACACAGAACATGGCTAGATTACTAGGTGATACTCTAGACATC
This sequence comes from Triticum aestivum, assembly GCF_018294505.1. Classification (NCBI taxonomy): domain Eukaryota; kingdom Viridiplantae; phylum Streptophyta; class Magnoliopsida; order Poales; family Poaceae; genus Triticum; species Triticum aestivum. The sequence goes on from NC_057804.1 coordinate 87,014,787, forward strand.
TAGGGTCATAATAATAGCTCCAACATATACATCGAGGCAATAGAGTACCTCAACTCACCGTTTAGTGTGGTTAACCTAGCCAGAAAGGTCATCGAAAACAGAGGAAAAGGATTTTGCAATTGCATCAGATTATTTAGAAACCTGGAATGACTCGGACAGCATAACGGCTGTGAATGCACAAAAAGATTTGAGACATGCTACAAAAATGGTGGCATAACCACTCAGAAGCACAATATCAAGGTTTCGAGATCAACAGTTAACATACAGAAGTAGTAGGAACTGGACTGAGGCTTAAATCCAACAATCTTATAAGTCTACGGATTAGTAACACGTGATCCTGATAGACAAAAGAGAAATCCTAGTTCCTTAAACCCGTAGGAAAGATAAGATGACTCAGATCAGAAGGGCACAAGGTATAAGGAGTAAAAAGAGCCTTACGTTCCATCCCACAATCAATTCCCTTATATAACTAAAGAATTTCTAGACTCAACTTCGACCAGTTTGGCTTGGTAATCCTACAGGCAGTCAGGCTCTGATACCAAAGCTATCACGACCCCGACTCAAAGCCATACCAATCTAGCATGTAACACCTCATATCACTTTGCGGCCTCACGCACAGTATTCCCACGGGTGTCGCCTTACCTTGCGCAGGACCGTTTGCGCCTTTTGGCACACGTATATGATAGTGTCGCTAGCATCCATATGACAAGGAGCCCGGGCTGACATGGCTAGTCGTGAGCCCAAAGTGGCACTAACTTATAGGGACATGCATACATGACCCAGCAATGAACGTGTCGGTCATCAGTGAGTTAATCCGGGCTGTAGCAACTAGGCTAGCAGGACTCCGGTAAATCGGGCTGTAGCCGGCTAACAGGACTCCGGTAGACACCGCGTCACATTTCCTCAAAGGGACAGACACAGGAACGAAGAAGGACACATGACGACCAGCCTAAGTGTTCCGGAGCAGTAGCAAGCTACCAAGGCTCAGTGGAAGCACTAGGAGACATTTCCTGGTAAGAGAGGCTACTAAGGATAAACAACTAGTTAGTCAGATCCCACACATACCAAGCATTTCAATAACATACACACAATATGCTCGATATGTGCAAATACAACATGGCATCACAACATGACTCTACAACTCAAGTATTTATTCAATAGGCTCCGAGGGCGAGATATTACAAACATGAGTCTCATGACCCAACCTTCAGAGCATACAAGTCAAAACACACGCGGAAGCTTAACATGTCTGAGTACAGACATCTATAAATGAAAAAGGCCGAGAAGCCTGACTATCTACCAGATCCTGCCGGGGCACAAGATCGTAGCTGAGGTAACAAGCTAAACGTCGAAGTCCAAGCGGAACTACTAGTGAGTCTGAAGTCTCTCTGCAAAAATATAAAATAGGAAAATGTGAGTACAAATGTACCCAGCAAGACTTACATCAGAACTATCTACATATGCATCATTATCAACAAAGGGGATGGTGGGGTTTAACTGCAGCAAGCCAGCTTTGACTCGGTGGCTATCCTGAACTATGACTGCAAGTAACTCTTTTGAGGTGGCGCACACGAGTCCACATATTCACCAACCAATACACCATTATGGATCCGCTACCGTCTCCCTACGATAACGCCATCTGTCGGATATACCCCGTGGCGTAAACCGGCTGGAAGTATAACCCGGCCGGACTTGGCGGTTTGCCTGAAGAACCCGCTAACACTTGGCGGTTCACTGGCGACACGGCGGTTTATGGTTCATTGGTAATCCGGCAGGCGGCTCAGAGGAGCGACAAGACCCGGTGGCCCGACTGGCAGTTCATGAAGGCCGGTTCGACTACGGTGGGCCGGTTTATAAGGAAAGGCATAAGGAATATTTGTCTTACAAGGAGTTAAGACCTGGACTTGTATCCGGTTTGTATTAGAGATAGGTTTGTCCTAATCCTAGTAGGACTCCACATGTAACCCGCCCCTTCAACTTATATAAGGAGGGGCAGGGCTCCCCAAAGGGAGGGAAGGGACAAGCTACAAGCAAGCAAGAAACAATCTTAGGGCTAGACACAAAGAGGAGAGCCGGTTTATGGTGACTCCCTGGTTATGATAATGAGACCTAGCCTCAAACAACATGTAGGGTTTTTACCGGATGATGTTTCCCGGGGCCCGAAGCTGTCTAAATCCCTGTCCTGTGTTGCGTCTCTCGATTCCGCTCAACCCCTCTCAAGCTACCACATAGATGCGTTGGGCTCGCGAATAAGTCCTTACATTAGGACATCTGACGTGACAATTCCACGACACCATCCATAGCACTCACGCTTATCTTGCGCATTTTGAAGTATCCACTTTCACTTGTCTATGAACTATACAGGCAATCCAGAAGTCCTTTACCGCTGACACGGCTATTTGAATAGATGATGTTAACCCTGCAGGGGTGTACTTCTTCACACACGCTCTCACCACTTACCACCGTTTACACGACATGTACTCGGCAACCTTTAAGCGGAAGCCCAACGAGGGTGTCGGCCAAGACCTACCTAAACACTCAAGTCTCTAGTCCAGGTTTATCACCTATTCAGGTTCCATCCGCAGGGAGTCCGGCCGAGGTTTCCACATACGGCCCCAAACGATGTGTACAGGGTTCCGCGACACCAAACGGGCGCTCGACATACCCGTCCACGTGCCTACCGCATCACAGCCCACCCCTCAGGTCAGCACTGCCCACGGCCTCCAGCATACTACAAACACTAGAAACTACTTGCAACTCCTGGACAAAGGACAAGAGTGATTAAGAATCCGAGAGGGTCCATTGGTTTCGGGCCCAATGCGTGGTAGTAGCTGTTTCATGGATCACAAACACAAAACTCAGTTCCTGAGGACGGCTTCAATGAGACAACCCACCATGTACTCCTACATGGCCTCTCACCGCTACCTTTACCAAATCATGTTCACACACTTAGCTCATACACAGTAGGACATGTTCACACACCTCTGATTCATCCCCGATGAATCAAACCTAACTCAACTCTAAGCAGTAGCAGGCATGACAAAAAGCATGAATGAGTAGGCACAACAGGTCTCAAACAACTCCTACTCATGCTAGTGGGTTTCATCTATTTACTGTGGCAATGATAGGTCATGCAGAGGATAAAGGGGTTCAGCTACCGCAACAAGTAAGAGATGGATCATTGTTGTCCTAATGCAGTAAAAGAGAGCAAGAGCGAGAGATTAGGATTGTATCAGAATGAACAAGGGGGTTTTGCTTGCCTGACACTTCTGAAGATAGTATATTTCTTCATCGGTGTCATTGATCACATCGTCGGTATCACGTCTATCGAGAGGGGACAAATACCGGCAACACAGAAGGAAACACAATCAATGCGATGCACAATATGATGCATGATCATGACATGGCAAAAAGAGTGTGTTGGCTAATGCAACTATAATCTGATGGGTTTGAGTTAGTTTGATCCCAAGGTTCAAGTTCAAATTGAAACTATGACTTAATAAAGTGCATTATGTGTTTTGATATAAACAGCAGGTTTATGTTACTTAAACATGCATGAAACCACTGCATATGGATAGATTGGATTTTTCTGATCATTTTTCATATATAACTTATTTCATTTGGAGTTACGGTTGAATTTATATGATTTTTAGAAGTTTAAGCCCTTTTTTTGGATTTTTTTATTAAATAGAATTAACTAATTCCAGAAAAGGATTTACTGCGTCAGCATGACGTCACCCTGACGTCAGCAGGTCAACAGGGCGGGTTCAGGTCAAACCTGACCGGTTGGATCCACTAGTCAGTGACTGGGGCTGATTAGTGTCGCTGACATGTGGGCCCAGTCAATAGCCATGTCAGCTTGGTCAAAGCTGACGTGTGGGCCCTCTAGGGTTAGTTAGATCTAAACGGGAAATAAACAGTGGTTATCTAAGGGCGTGGGGCCCATATGCAAGTGAGTCAGGGTGTAATTAGCAGGGTCATTAGTGGCTAAGTAAGTGCGCCACGTCGGCGTCACCGGAGTTCAGCCGACGGCGACCAGAACCGTGGCGGCGACTCGCCGGAGTTGCTCGGGTTTCGCATACACGCCGCGGATTGAACCGCGGTTGGTCTCTACGGGTAGCTGGCATTGCAGCCCGTCGGCTGGTGGCAGTAGTCGGGCCTGGGATGGCCGGAGTCGACGGTGGCGAGCACTTTTGCGGCGGCCGGAGTACGGGCATGCTCGGACACGGTGTTTTGGTGCACGGGAGGACGAGATGCGGGTTGCTACGAAGTCCTGCGGACTTGCTGAGCACGGGGGTGGGCTCTAATGCGTCATGGATGCGCTCTAGCAACGGCGGTGCCATGGCCGGCGGCGGTGAGCTCTCGGGCTCGATCGGAAAACAGGGCTAGGGGACGGGAACTGAGGGGGAGAGCGAGGGGGAAGCAACAGGAGCTCACAGGGAGGTCGAGAGCAGCTCCATGGGCTCGGGGAGGCGCTCGGGGCGGTGAATTAATGATGACGATCTTCGGTGGCCGACGAGGGAAACGGCGGTGGTGGCGGTGCAGCAGAGCTTCTGGCACCGCGTGACTCGGTGGAGAGGACGAAGACGGCGAGGCGGAGACGCTTGGGACGGAGAGGAAGCGGGGGAGTGGCTGTGGCTGCGACAATGCTCGTCGGCGCTCTCGGGTGCTCGTGGTTGATCGCGGGGGAGAGAGAGAGCAGAGGGGGAGGAGGGGGTCCAGAGCGAGAGGGGGGGGGGTTCAGGGGGCTGCGTGGCGCTCAGGGACGACTCCAGGGCGCCAGGGAGGCCAACAGGGAGGCAAGAGGTGGCCACGGGTGGCTGTGCGCGCCGCACGCAACTGCTTCTCCTCTTGGCAGAGGAGGAAGACGACAGCCGCTACGGTGGTGGGCTGGGTTGCCAGAGAGGGCTGGCCAGGTCGGCTGCCTACTACGCCGCATGTAAGTAGGCCAGATAAGTGCTTCTCTCTCTCTTTTATTTTTTATTTTCTATTTCTCTGCAATCATTGTGGCTTTATTAAAAATACCAAAACGTTTCCAAAATTCCTGAAAATAGTTGTGGGCTCTGTTAGGATTATTCCTAGCAGCCCACACTTAAGTTTAGAATTAATTGAGCACTTAAAATAATATATGGTATTTAAATGCCCAATTGCAAATACTATATGATTTAATTCAGTGAGCAAATATGCCATGGAAAAATATGCAACACCTCTGGTTATGGTTCTAGCATTTTCTAGAAATGATGAACATTTTTGAAAGCCATTTGGATTCACTGAAAATATTTTAGTTGAACCTAGTGAATTCCTTTGATGCTAGGGTTTAGTCAATCCCCATTTCAAGTTTCATAAAATTTAAACATGATGCATGGATGCTTATGCAAAGACAGACAAGGTCTAAGCTAGGGCTTTGACACCCTGGTAGATGTGCCGCCGCCGCGCATGACAGAGGAAGAAAAATGATCGGTGAAGGGGGAGCGGGGCGACCTTTGAAGGTTGGAGGGAGAGGGCGGCCGGAGTAGGGTGGAGGAGGCTGGAAGAAGAGGGCGGCCAGAGGAGAGAGAGGGCAAGCGGCGCTTGGGCTGGCGACCCTATGGGGAACAGAGAGGAGTCGTGTGAGAGGGGGGAGCAATCTGGTGTGGGCAGGGGAGATTTTTTAGTTCTCTTTTAGTGTGCTCGAGGAAAAGTAACCCAATTAGAACCTCTCCACCGGGCTAGTTTTTTAGCTGGGTTAGAGCAAACTGTCTCGAACTAACCCCTCGTGTTTCGATAATTTGAGGCTATTTCAACCCAAACTAGCTCTAACTCAGGGATCCAAACAAAGATGAGTGTTACTGTACATGCTATAGTGTGGACCGTAGCACATTGTTTTTTATGGCCATATCACCATATTTTTTCTACTGCTGGTTCACTGGGCTGCCGTGGTTCGCACTGCTGGTTCACTGGGCTGCCGTGGTTTGCACTCGTCCGACCTGAGTAGTAGTAGTACTAGTATATACCGCATCATTCTTTGCTCCTTCTTACTACTTCGACATGTGGGAGAGCCAGCATCCGAGTCGATGTGTCATGCACCAGATTAGAGCGCATAACGGAAGGGGGGCATCACCCCGGTCGGAGCGCCAATAATTCCTGACTATAGTGAGTGGTCATATCACAAGTCTTTCCAGCAGTAACGCGCCGTCAAATCGCACAACCCAACCTTTCCAGTAGTATCTGTCCTCTTATAAAAACAGAGTTGGTGATGATGGTGTGCCTGCCATCCTGCAATATAAGCCGCCCGATTTATATGTGACGGATAGGAAGGAAAAATGGAAATTTTGCAAAAAGATACCCACACCCAGTCTACATTTGCAAATAAGGCCTTCCCTCGTTCATCCTTTTCTCCCACAAGATAAACTACTCATACAAATGCATCTTGATGTTTCGTGCAACGCATGGGCATCTTGCTAGTGATTGAGAATCCGCCACTCGCTCACCCTCCTCGCCTCTCTGTCAAACCGCCTACCCGAAAACTGCCGCGCGTACTGCCCGGGAAAAGCCCCGCCCTCAACTTTTAACTACGCGAAAATAGTTCGATCTTGTTTGTTCTATATAAATACTTACATTATGTTTATTCACCCGTGGGGTTGTTCAATGAATGGAGGGGCGGGGAGCACAAGTGAACAATACTAGTACTACCAGTAGTAGTAAGTAGGAGTCGTACAGTAGTCACCTTGAATACTCCCTCCGTCTAGGTGTGTAAGTCATCTTATGAAAACCAAATAATCCCAAAACACTTAGGCGTGGTGCATTAACTTATACCTCATTTCTTGTTTCTTGACATATCAACCAATAAAAGATGAGGGGTGTGCATGCTTTTAATAAGTTGAGACTACAAACACGACATGCAGTGGTTAGTTCATTGCATGCAATGATATTAATTAGCAAATAAACATTAATGTCTCTCGTTTTCCCCTCCTCCTTGGTCACGGTGCACAACCTAAGATGACTTACTCACCTAGACGGAGGGAGTAGAGAGTTTCTTTTCTTTAATGCCACGTACACAAATTGAAACGCTTGTTGTGGAGAGAAAAAGATAATCACTCCACTATATATGTAGGCAGGGGCCTGAGCGCTTGCTTTACTAGGGTTGCTCTCTTCATTCCCTCCCATTCTCTCGTCCTCTCCAGATATAAACAAGACAGTGGTAGCGACATTTTCTCTCTGCTCACCGCTGGTCAGAGATCTGTCCGGATCCCTTCGGCTGGTGTGTGTAGAGGACTAAAAGGTGCATCGTTCACGCGGTCATCGCCGCTGAGGGAGGAAACCCACAACTGCCGGAGGGGCCCGATCCTCTGCCCGTGTCATTATCTGTCACATCCCTAGTTCTGGTATGACCTAGACTAGCTAGTCATGTGTGCATCATGTCTAAATTTCATTTAAAATTGAAATGGGGATTTGTGAAACCCTCAGAATCATTTCTGGAAATGACCCAGATAAAAATTGCTCCAAAAGGGTCCAAGAAAATGTTCATGTTGCTCTCTGAAAATATTGGGCAGAGATAAAAATCAAACCAATATTTTTAGGAGCTCATAATTATTTATTTTGGGCATTTGGAATTAATGCATAAATATTTGCATTGGATATATATTAGTTATATATTTAATATATGTCCAATATCTCTGATTTTTGGTGTGGGGCTTTGGATTAATCCAACTAGTCCCTACAAAATAATCAGAGGCAAACAAATTGATTTAGTATTATACTAAATCAGAAACAAAAATTACAGAAATAGAAAAGAGAAACAAAAGGGAAAAACCTTACCTAGACCTACCTGCGCCCAGCTCCTGTGCTGGCCCAGCACTGCGCAGCCCAGCAGCTGGCCCAGCCCGCGTCCTCCCCTGTCGTCTTCCTCCTTGCCAGGAGGATGGGCGTGTGCCCGACGCACGGGCACCACCACGCCGCGCCACCTCCTCCCTCCCTGCCTGCCTGTCCTCCCTCTCGTTGCTCTAGATGCTCCGCGCGCCGCCACGCGCCGCCCGTACCCCTCTCACTCTCCCCCGGTCCTCTCCTCTCCTCTCCCTCGCTTTCTCTCTCGCGTCCGAACACGCCCGCCGCCGCCGACGATCACCACCGCGTCCACCGGCCATCCCTCGCCCTGCTGCGCCCAGGAGCTCCGCCTCCTCGCTCTGTAGCCTCTCCGCCAAGTGGTGCATCGCCGGACGCCCCGTGGAGCCGTCGCCGTCGCCTTCATCACCTCCGGCCGCTGTGGATCTCCGTCACCGCTCGCCGCTGTCAGCGCCTCCCTCGAGCTCGCCGTCGTCTCTTCCGGTCCCCTATGAGCCCCCGCGCGTCGGTTCCCCCTCCTCTCCTGCCTCACCGTGCGCCGTAGCCACGCGCTCGCTCGAGCCGAGCTCCGGCTGCCGCCGCGAGCTGCGCTCCGGTGAGCTCCGGCGCCCCTTCGGCTTCCCGTCTGCTCCACTAGATGCGCGAGAGCATGGGCTACGCCCCGGTGCTCTCAGACGGCGCCCCCGTGGCCCGCAACGCGGAAGCCACCGCGTCCTGTGGTCGCCGCCGACGACCTTGCCGGCCTGACGGGTGGGCCCTGTCGACCAGGTGATTAGCTTAGTGCTAATCACCGCCTAATTAACCACTGACACAGACCAGTGGGCCCCGTGCCCCCTAATCCTTTTAATTAAGCAAATAACCCTCTGTCTAACCCCTTGTCACTGACATGTGGACCCCACATGTCAGATTTGACCCTGGTCAGCCCCGGTTGACCTGCTGACGTCAGGCTGACGCAGTTATTCATTTTCTAGATTTAAATTTAATCAGGAAATTCCAGAAAATGGTTCAAACTTCAAAAAATCATAGAAATTCAACCGTAGCTCAGATTGAAATAATTTATATATGAAAAATTATCAGAAAAATGCAATATTTCCATCTGTACTAGTTTCATGCATGAAAAACCAACTTATACATGCTGATGTGTCCACTGTCGCATGTCCTTATACCAGCCTTTTGTTGTTGTTAATGTAAGGGCGCATGTAAAATGAAGCGATCACACTGTTACCTTAGGAACATGTCTAACCAGTGTTACTGTTAATCTAATGCCTCCAGTGATAAGATGCAATTAAACTATGCTACAAATTGCACTCCTGCTGTTTTCCCCAATGTGATAAGTAAGTTGCTCCTTTACGCTACTGAGTGTCCTGGTGTCCCCACGCTCCCATGACCTTGAACCAACTCTTTAGCTGCTGTCGGTTTACTATGTCTGGTAAACAAGCAATGCCACCATTAAAGTAATCCCATATTGAGGAATCTCATTGTTGATGGTAATTCTTCTGGTAACATGAAGCATTGCTGACGTTCTAAAATTTCTACTATCCTTGTGTGACTTCCATGAACATAGTTAAAATGATTCTTTTCATTTTGTATATGTTTCGTATATTCTTATTGACCAGCAACTATTTACTTTCTATCTTTTTATGCAGATAGGGATACCCATTTCACCTTGTTGGTATTGTGACCTTTTGGTGAACTACACAAAACACTTTTTTTTGGAATGAGTGTCTTGTGTAAATCAACTAGAATGTCACGTGGGCAACATCTCCCAATTTTGGTGGAACTACACGAAAGGGTGATTGGAGTTTCCAAAATCTCCATCAAGTTCTGCTGGTAATCTCGTGTAACATTTTATTAGCCTTTGCAAGATGAACCGTCACTGTCACCACAATGGCACTTTATTTTAGTGGAACTGCACAAAAAGATAAGAAAATTATAGTTGCACCTTACATGAGCCAGACAACCAACCTTAATGTTCCTCAATTTTAGTGCAACTAGTCAACTACTAAAGAAGAACCTGCCAGCTCACGAGAGCAAGTACTGCTTGCTAGCTGAGTGATGCAATCTTTGCTTCATTTCAGGTGAACTATAGAAACAGGCGCATGAATTGAATCATGAAACTCCAGTCAGGCCTCATCCAAGTGGAGCTGTAGGTTGAGTTCAAGGAGGCCACTATTAAAGTGAAATCAGGCTCTTCTTGTTTGTGCTGTGCAAACAGGAATACTCAACTACAGATGTTGTGATGGTCAAGCTCATTCGCCAAGTTCTTTGATTGTATGGCATGGCTAGCCAAGATGTATTTAATCCCAATATTCACTTTATCAAAAGGCTCTAATGGGTTTGTTCTGAATCTTGCAAGGTGGGACTCAATGAGATGTGTAGGCATCTTTGTTGTACTTATTATTTGAATCTTATTTGTTGGTTCTGAATCTTGCAAGCTGGGAACCAATGAGATGTGTAGGCATCTTTGTTGTACTTATTATTTGGATCTTATTTGTTGGTTCTGAATCTTGCAAGCTGGGAAACAGGCATGATGATACAGAGGACAACAACCATAACAAACAGTTCAAACTTGGTAGTATTATCTTTGTGAAAGTGCGACAAATATGCTGATCGTGTACGTCCTGAGAATAATAATTCTAATTGTCGTGCATGTTGATCCTGTGGCACTGATAGAACGAGCCAATGCATTGGTTGTTTTAAGTATAAATTTCTATTAAAGATAATTAAATTTAAGTAAAGTGACCACTAACTCCTGTTATTACAGTACCAATACAGACCCGCTCGTGAACTGACGTGCGGCCGGAGTAGGTTTCTTAATGGAGGCATTTGAATGCACCGAGGGTGCATCTTCTGTATGGCATGCAGCGGACGAGGGAGGGGTAGTAACTATTGTCGCATGTACACACTGAGTTTACTGTTGAATCCAGTTCCCCAAGAGCTGAAAACCCAACTGCTGCCACAGCCTACACACTCGTTCACTTGAAGAGACTCCAATGGCGATCCGAGGGGTGAGCCTGCTAGATATGGACTTCAGAAAGGAGTTCCCCTTTGAGTTCGCCGTTCAGTCCTATGGCTGCACCAAGTTGAATGGGATGTACACCAATGATCCGGACTCGCTGAAGCTCTGCCTCGCCGAGTTCAAGCAGTACCTACAGGACGAGAAAGCACAAGGTTGCAGGAATAGACCTTGTGCCCATCCATTCATCTCCTGACAAGGACCAGCGGATCACCGTCGCCCAGGTATGTGTGCGGGACGAGGTTCTCATCTACCACTTCTGTAGGGCCATCGAAGGTTCTGGAGCATTCGCCCGTTTCATCGGCAGCACCGACTGCACCTTCGCTACGGTGGAAAGAAGGAACAATGCGACGATTCGGCCATCTGGCGCGACAAGCTTGTCGACATCCAGAAGCAATACAAGATCATTAGCAACGGGCAGGAGAAGGACTCCGTGGTTGACCTCGCCGAGACCATCATCGACCCCTGATACGCCAACATGAAAGAAGACAACAATACCAAGGACCTGAACACGTGGGAGGTACCTCTGAATCTAGCCTACATAACCTACGCGGCCAAGGACGCATACACATGCTACGACATGTACATGAAGATCTTGGACATGAGGGCGTGTCTGCTTCCCGTAACCGACGAGTACACGGACAGCCGCAGCGTCCTGATCAAGCGTGCCAGGAAGGTCTAGATGTTGTACTTTATCTGTTTATAAGCACCTTTATTATCTGAATGATTCATGCATTAGCCTATGTGTCGTAATTATCTGTTTTGTCCGAAATATTTCTTTAAGAACCCATTGACCTGACTGCTTTTTTAGTGGCTAATTGCTTATGTATGTAACTAGTTCACTTGTCCGTTAAAAAAAACTAGTTCACTCGGCTGCCGTGCTTTGAATCTCCTTCATCCCAACATATTCCCCTCCTCAGGTGGACCCAGCAGGTCCCTGAATTTTCTCCCAGTTTCTTTTTCGATGTAAACTGAGTTTTCTCCCAGTACTTTTCCCTACAACCAACTCAACTGTCCCGCGTCTAGCCTAAAAAATAATAATACCCCACGTACTATTAACTCATCAAATTTAAATGATATTTTATTTCGTAAGTTGAAAGTTCTTACAAAATAATAATAATAATTGTTTATATATAACTTGGCAAGTTAACTCCTAGTGATTACGTACATAAGCTTGCAAAGATTTTACTGACCAATGCAGTAATAGACGTGCAATCATGTGTTTATGTTTTTATAACGTTTCCCCGTCTAGCCCAACATGATATTTTCACCCAGCCCAACAAGTCTGCGGATTTCGAGATAAATGCAAATGGGATTTAAATTCTACCATATATAAATGGGCTGCATAGATGCTACATCATTGTTTCACCCAGCCCAACAAGTGGACTTAAAAAACAAATGGACTGGATGACATGTGGGCAAGTAGGTCATAGCCTAAGAAGGCGTTCGATTTACATCCAACAGCCGGCATTCTTCTTCAATCTCTCGCCTTTTTCCCCCAGCGCTGCCGGCACCGCCTGCTCCAACCTTCGGTGTCCAGCGGTGTTGTTTTGCGCTCCTCAGTGAAACGCTACCCCGCCGACGGCCAGGCCATCCCTCCACTCCGCACCTCCTCTTATTCTCTGCCGAGTGTAGGCCCACCCTGCACCCGAAATAGTCAACTTTCCCACTCCTCTCCGCTTGCGAATCCACTTCCGCATATTCCCCATCTCCGGGTCGTTCCAGTTTGGGGCCTCGCCGTCGTCCACCGCCTTGGTGCGCTCGGCGCGGCGTGGTCAACATACGAAAGTCATCAGAAGAGGATTATACATGGAGAGCCTGATGGCTGGGACCCATGAGGTCCATGGTAGCAGGCAAGGAAAGTTCCTCCTTATTACGCATTGTACGTGGACTGTACGTGGGAAGGGCTTCTATATTTCACAAAAAAATGTTCCTCCCGCTGACAGGTCGGACCCACCAGCTATATCTTCGCAGGCAAGGAAGTGCCTCCTTATTACACAAAAAAATGAATACCCCCGTGCTAGATGGGACCCACCATAGTGGTTGGCTGACTTGTGGGCCTACTAAGTTGACGGGAACGGAGGGCTTTGTCACCTTAGTCAATATGAACGATTCTCGCTCTAGTAATCATACGATGTCGATTCAACGGCCATAGTGCTTCTTCAACCTCTGGTCTTCTTGCTCCAGCCGCCCAAAGCAGCGCCGGTCGTGTCGCGTGCTCCTGCCTCTCGTGGACGGCTGTGATGTCGCGGAGGCCTCACCACCCCCTACTACTCCCACTGCTGGCCCAGGGCATCCCTCTACTCACCCACACCCCCTGTTATTCTGCGGCGATGGCAACCTCACGCCGCAGCCGAACCAGCGAACCCTCGTACTCCTCTCCGCGTGGGCATCCACTACCGCGTCTTCCCCTTCCTAGGCCTCGCCGTCATCCACCGTCTTGGTGCTCTCAGCGCGGCGTGGTTAATGTGGTCAATGACCGACTTCCATTGGAAGAGTACTGTACATGGAGAGGCTGACAGCTGGGTCCACGGCCACTGCCTAGTTTTTTGTGATTTGCCAAGTAAGTCACTTTGTCAGGCTTGTTGGGCTGCAAATCTTTCAAGACGAGGAGAGATTCATTCGGCTGGCCGAGAAAATGTCCTATCAGTAATGAGAAATTAGCTATACATTTTTAAACACATCAAACCGGCAATTAGTTTCAAATTTCTTTTTTTCATTTCGAGATTTTAAATTGATTGATTTTTATGCGTGGACAATTTGTTGGATTTTAAATTGATATACATTTATTTTTAAAATCATGTTTGAATGTGACTCGAAATTTCGGGATTAAAAATAGTTCGGACTGCACCAAATTATTCAAAATTTCGTATAATTTTTTAACAGTGGCCTCAATATGGGCTGTAATGCTAACAAAAAGAATATGGGCTCCAAAAAAACCTTAAGAATTAGCAAATGGGCTGTAAATTTTTAGAAATAATGGCAGATGGGTTGTATGTTGTTTTCCACAGATTTGAGGCTTTCCTAAAAAAAGGTTGACGCACAAGCAATGAATGTTGGATTTCCATCCAACGGCCGTCGTGCTTCTTCAATCTCTGCTCTTCCTGCTCCAGCCGCTCAAGAAAGCACCGGTGGGACTGCCTGCTCCCTCCTCCCCGTGGCGGGCTGTGCTGCCGTGCAGGCCTCACTGCCCCACCGTACTCCCATCGCTGGCCTAGCCATCCCTCTACTCACCCACACCTGCTGTTATTCTCCGGCGATGGCAGACGAACCAGTAAACCCTCATACAATCGTACTCCCCTCCGTGTGGGAAACAACTACTGAATCTTCCCTGCCTCCGTCTCGTTCCCTTCCTAGGCCTCGCCATCGTCCACCGCCCTGGTGCTCTCGGCGCGGCCTGGTCAACATGGTCAACGACCGACATGCATCTAAAGTGGACTGTACGTGGAGAGGCTGATAGTTGGGTCCATGTCCGCAGCAAGGAAGTGCCTCCTTATTACGCGCAAAATAATTATTCCTCCACCTGACAGCAGGGACCCACCGGACGGGCCACCGTATTTCACAAAAAAAGCATTTCCCCCTGACTGCTGGGACCCACCAGCTACATCTTCTTATGCAAGGAAGTGCGTCCTGGCAAAAAAAACTATTCGCCCCCCTGACTGCTGGGACCCACCAGCTACATCTTCACACGCAAGGAAGTGCCTAACAATTGGGACCCACCTGGTCGAAGCATACGTTGCATTGTCATTCTGGTCATGAACATGTATGTACATATATACTGGTCGATGTAGAGGCGCGCACGTTGTTGGTGACAAAACCAGCGGATCTCGGGTAGGGGGTCCCAAGCTATGCGTCTTAGGATCAATGGTAACATGAACACGGGATTTTACCCATCTTCGGGGTCTCTTGATGAGATAATACCCTACATGCTGCTTGATTGACTTTAATGAGTATAGGGGTTACAAGAGTTGATCTACCCCGAGATCATATGTTGTGGTCTAAACCCTAGAGGTATGATGAGTAATGTCATAATCCTCCATCAACTAGCCTGGCCTCGGTTTATATAATATACCAGAGGCCTAGGATAACAAGAGTCCTAGCCGAATACGCCGGTGGGGAGGAGTCCTTGTCTTGATCACCAAGTCTTGTGGAATCTTCCTTGTATGCGGCAACTATCCGAACAGGCCCATGAGTATACGGCCATGGGGGTCCTCGGCCCAATCTAACTGATCGGGAGATGACGTGGTGAGTACCTCCTAGTCCAGGACACCGTTAGTAGCCCCCTGAACCGATCTTCAAGTTGGGGACGCTCCTCGATTCTTCCAAACTGTTCTTTATCTTTGGTCGTCAGTCTTGAAAACTGGTTCAACAAATCTTATTATCTTCGATCTTGAGGATCGCCGAAGTAAATCTGAAGAGTTTACACGTCGGGTACCCGAGGAGCCCCTTTAAGCTATCGGCCATTATCAATGCCTTGTTATTATTATGCCACACCTCGGGTATGAAGTTATTCCCGGGCGGTAGTGTCCTCTTGCATCCGAGCTCCAACGACGGATTACATTCGAGGTATCTTTTGCAGCCAAGCACTAACGCCAGACTGCTTCCGAGCTCCAACGCCGGAATGTATCCAAGCTCTAACGCCGGACTGTGTCCAAGCTCCAACGCCGGACTATATCCAGGCTCCGATGCCGGACTATATCCGAGATGTCATAGATCATCTGGGTTCAAAAAGTTGAAGGAGTTTAGCCGAGCTTAATGCCGTAAATGCCCTCTATGGAGCCAACCACTAGCGTCCGAGCTTTATGCCGGACTGCTTCCGGGGTGTCTATTGTAGTTGAGCACCAACGCCGGACTGTATCCGAGGTGGTGCACCACCTCGGCCATGGGATGATTTTTATGAATTTAACTCCGAATTATGCAATGTAATCTCTGCCGAGATGTATACCCAGTAGCCCTCAAGGTGCGTGTTGGCCTAGTATCCGGGATGCACCTGAAGGAAAAAATCAAACCACTGACCCTAGTAGCCCCTGAGACTCAGGTCAATTCATAAAATGAGCCTGAGGATCAATTCCCAGCTCGGCAGCATACTTAGGAAAAGAAACATGGTGTGCAGAGTCCTCGAGACTCAGGTTGGGTGCGGCCGACCAACCTGAGGATAATAATCTCCTCGAAAACTATATTGCATTTTAAATTTTCTTCATTGAATTGTCAATGTAGTAGCCCCCGAGACACTGGTTGGGTGGCAACACCAGATCAGAGGATTGATGTACCCCTTTAATATTTGTAAATAATAAGCATGAAGCCCAATAGCCCCCGAGCCTTAATGTGGGCACGGGTGGCCGAATTAAGGATCGATATCCAAAGTAAAATCACAAAATATGTGTAATGATTCTATGTATCCAAGTACTTTACATCATCAATGCTCGGATCCGCATTGTACAAAACTTTGTTAACCGGCCATCGTCTTCAACCTCCTCCGCCAATAGCCGGGGAGTGTTTGTCCCACTTTATAAAGCCTTTATGAGGGCAAAGATTTACGGCAAACAAGGCAATCCCTCCATACGGTTTGATAAACAAAGGTACACAGAGAGACATGCTATATTTTTGTTTAACATAAGAAACATCGTCCAAAGAAAATAGTCCCTCTATCAGTTCCTTTCTTTGGGTTGTCATGCTAAGCATGATCATGAAAACTCAGCTCCGATCAGTGTGGGAGGAAAATATTGGGGATTTAGTTCGGGGAAAGCTTCCAAACTCTGTGGTCTAAATGAACCCAAATTTTCAGTTCCATTGCAACCGTTTATAATCTGAAAGTGGCCCATCGTCGGCTTCTACCCCCTTGTAGATGCTATGCAGGGTGTTTCCGAAATAACAAAACAACACTTAGCCGACATCTCGGTGCCCAAAGGCGGTTGTGTTGGCGGAAACGAGGCAATCAGATATACGGGCTTTATAAATTTCACTTAGTCATAGGAGCTTAAAGTTGGGAGGCCAGCAAGTAGCCCCCCGCTTAGTGTTCGGAGATAACTGAGGTCAAGCCGTAAACACTTCGGCCAATGTTATGAACGGCCCGTCTTTTAACATAGTCATCGGATCGTTGACCAGTTTATGCTTATTGTGACAGTCAGTTTTTGGCTTTCTCCACCGAGGTGCTTAACCATGCGAGCTAGAAGCACAATCGTAGCGGTTCTCCTTTTGCACACCTAACCGAACAAAGTGGAATGTAGGAGGCAAGCACAGGAGCCGGGCAACCCAACTATCGACCAAAGACACAATTTTAAACCGATGCATATATATATATATCAATATCCGAGAATTTTTGCCGAATCTGTAAAGGTGTCCGGCGTTGCACTGCGAGACTTATGCGGAAAACACACAAATAGTTGAAAAGTGCCATAGGATTGAAAAAAAACGTCAGTAAAAGCTCGACGTCCGAACTAGATCAAGTGTTCAGTGCCAATCCGAAATTTGAAAAAAAAGTGCTTCTGTCGTGCTTTAGCATGACACATCCTATCTCAAGACTTCAAGCGGGTTAGCCTATGGCTTCAACCTCCTATCCCAAGGGCGGTGTACTTTAGCGGCTTTGAGAGGGAAATCCGGCTATTGACCACACACTCACGTCGAACAAAAGAGTGATAGGAAAAACAACTTTGCAACGACTAGGAAGAAGAACACTTATTATAAAACAGCTCACATAAATTTAGGAGCCCCCGAGTGACTTGGGCAAGAGTATTTTATGTATAATGGTTGTATGTACCGAAGTACTTATATCATATCTATGTTCAACCGAACTTTATACGCGTCTTAACCGACCGTCAGCTTCTCTTCGGCCAAGGACGAAAAGTGTTATGTACTCCCCCTATCGAGAATATCGACGGTGTTTCTGATAACCAGGCAATCATGCCATAAGGCTGTAACAGACAAAGGGCGCTCAGGGAACTTATGCTATATTACTAACGAAGTGTAAGAAGCATCTTTGAAGAAAATAGTACCCCCACCGATACCTTTCTTCTGTTGCTCATTGTTATTATGAGACTTGTGCAATAGATTTTTTGTACTCATGAGTTCCGTTGTGTGCCGACTGAGGGAGTCCTGGACTAGGGGGTGTCCGAATAGCCGAACTATCATCATCGGCCGGACTCCAAGACTATGAAGATACAAGATTGAAGACTTTGTCCCGTGTCCGGATGGGACTTTCCTTGGCGTGGAAGGCAAGCTTGGCGATACGGATATGTAGATCTCCTACCATTGTAACCAACTCTGTGTAACCCTAGCCCACTCCGGTGTCTATATAAAGCGGATGGTTTTAGTCCGTAGAACAATAACAACAATTATACCATAGGCTAGCTTCTAGGGTTTAGCCTCCTTGATCACGTGGTAGATCTACTCTTGTAATACCCACATCATCAATATCAATCAAGTAGGACGTAGGGTTTTACCTCGATCAAGAGGGCCCGAACCTGGGTAAAACATCGTGTCCCTTGTCTCCTATTACCATCCGCCTAGACGCACAGTTCGGGACCCCCTACCCGAGATCCGCCGGTTTTGACACCGACATTGGTGCTTTCATTGAGAGTTCCTCTATGTCGTCGCAATCAGGAAGGATGCCTCTTCCCGTCTTCAAAGACGGTACCATTGCAAAGGAGCTTTGGCTGCCGGTCAAGCTATCCGGCTGGGTGGTTTTCTTATGACCGCCTATTCGGCCACCGCTTCGACGATGACCTCTCGGGTAATCAAAAGCGATCTTTGCATCAACTCGGAATTCGCCGAGCAGCTGGATCTGATGGAGCTCTCTTCCATAAACGAGCTGTTGGATCGCATCGCCGCCCTGGGAGTCGCTACAGACTACGATCAGATTGGGCTTAAAACCGATCTGAGAGAAATTAACTCTCCCCAAGCTACCCACCATGTTGCGATGGAAGAATAACAATGCGACGACTCTTCTTCTATGTTAAAAACTAGTTATGTCCGGATTCCCGATCCCTCCATGCCAGATTCCCGCGGAAGGACGGACGCCAATCGAGTACTGAACCTAAAGTGAGGCAGCGGACTAGATTCGTTGGACGACCTCCAGCAATCCAAGCTTCCATATCCGGAAACTCCTCGGCCTTTGAGCCTCAGTTTGGGCGGGGTTCCGAATTTAGTTCCACCCGCCCACCCAAACACAAGCGATCTATATCAAATACGGCAAGAGCCCGATGAAACAGTACATCATTACAGGGCCAGATTCCTCCTGGTTATGGACAGGATAAAGGACTGCCATGAGGAAAGCGCAATCTCTATTTTCTGCAATAATTGCATGGACAAGGGAATTATGAACACCATAAGCCATCGCAAGGTCATGCGCTTCGTCGACCTGGCGACCATAGTACGAAAATACTGTGCGATGGAGAGTGCCTGGAAAACCGAAACTAGATTTTGGGACAATCCGGAATAAAAGGGTGCACCATGCTCAAGCACCTGGGTTAAAAACCAAAAAGCAAAAACCCCCTAAAGGGTACGGAACCGTACTAGAGGGATGGCTCAGCGGACCCTGCAAAATCCATAATGCAGAAGGCGCCACTCCAACACATAGCCTCCGGGCATGTTGGATACTACGGCAGGTGGCCAAAAGTGGCGAAGGGCTTCTAGCCCCGAAAAACCAGCCCAACAGTACCAGTACGGTATCGACAATCTTCGAGACTTTCGCATCAAATAATATGCGGAAACGAACAATCCGCGGCCTCGCCGAAGTCTACCAAGTAGCAACAACAAATCCATGGAGCGACACGGCTATCACCTTCAATGCCAGCGATGAACCTAAATTCCGAACAGCCCGAGCAACACCCGCATTGGTTCTCAGTCCCACAGTGGACGGCTTTCGTCTTACCAAGGTACTCATGGATGGCGGCAGCAGATTAAACCTCATTTACGAGGAAACCCTTCAAAAAATGGAAATAGACTGGAACCGCATTGAGCGAAGCAGCACAACCTTTAGAGGAATAATCTCTAGTCGGGAAGTACGTTGCACAGGAAAAATCACACTAGATGTGGTGTTCGGCTCGCCGGACAACTACAGGTCCGAGGAAGTCACGTTCCAAGTGGCCCCGTTCAGCAGCGGATATCACGCTCTATTAGGGAGAGAGGCATTCACAATTTTCCAAGCCGTACCCCATTACGGGTACATGAAGCTCAACATGCCCGGGCCCAATGGAATCATCACTCTGGTCAGTGATCCAAACATAGCACTCCGCGCCGAAAATAAGACAGCCGCACTAGCCCTAGAGGCACTATCCGAAGCACTAGCGGCAGAAGAACTCACTGCACTACGCTCCACGGTGAATAGGGACGATGTGATACTCGATAAGAGATCCAAGTCCACATCTTTTAAACTAGCAGACGAAATAGTCAAATTCCAGGTCCATCCAATGGACCCCACAAAGACGGCCTCCATTGGGGCACAATTAAACCCTAATGTAGAAGCCGCACTATGAGAATTCCTTCGGAAAAATTGGGACATTTTTGCCTGGCACCCTTCCGATATGCCAGGAATCCCACGCAGGCTGGCAGAGCACAGCCTAAATATCCTAAAAGGATTCAAGCCAGTCAAACAGGCTCTTCGACGATTTTCCGAACCCAAAAGACAGGCAATGGGAGAGGAGCTAGCCAAACTATTAGAAGCCGGATTCATCAGAGATATAAAACATCCGGACTGGCTAGCAAACCTGGTAATGGTACCAAAAAAGGACAAATCATGGCGCCTTTGTGTGGATTTTAAAGACTTTAATAAGGCATGTCCAAAGGATCCTCCCCCCCCCCGCATCGACCAAATCATCGATGCTACCGCGGGGCACGATTCATTGTGTTTCCTCGACACATACTCCGGATACCATCAAATCAAGATGGCGGAAATAGACCAGGCCGCAACGGCATTCATTACTCCATACGGACCATTCTGCTTCAACACAATGCCCTTCGGACTTAAAAACGCCGGCGCAACATATCAGCGCATGATTCAGACATGTGTGGCCACCCAGATCGGCAAAATAGTGGAGGCATACATAGACGATGTGGTCGTTAAAACCAAACACGTCGAAACTCTAGTAAACGATTTGAGGCTCACATTCGACAACCTCCGAGCATATGACATTAAGCTCAACCCGGAAAAATGCGTTTTCGGCGTACCAGCCGGAAAGCTCTTGGGCTTCATTGTATCCGGTAGAGGGATTGAAGCAAACCCAGCCAAGATGCAAGCTCTGTCACAACTAGATATCCCAAAAGACCTCAAACAAATATAAAAACTGTCTGGATGCGTGGCGGCCTTAAGCCGCTTCATTTCCCGTTTGGGAGAAAAGGCATTGCCTCTCTACCGCCTCCTCCGGCGCACCGAACACTTTGAGTGGACGGATGCTGCCACGGCCAGACTCGAAGAAATAAAGGCCATACTAGCAACGAATCCGGTCATGGCCGCGCCCAACCTAGGCGAACCAATGTTATTATATATCGCGGCAACACATCAAGTTGTCAGCGCAGCGCTCGTCGTCGAACGAGAAGCAAAAGGACACAAATTCCCTCTTCAAAAACCAGTGTACTACGTATCCACTGTATTAACCCCATGCAAGTCCCAGTATCCACATTACCAAGAGATAGCGTACGCGGTGTTCATGGCATCCCAGAAGCTGCGACACTACTTTCAAGAGTGCTCGATAACAGTGGCCTCCGAAGTACCCCTCAACGACATTATAAACAACCGCGACGCGACGGGCAGGATTGCAAAATGGGCCATTGAGCTCTTACCATTTGACATAACCTACAAACAAAGGCGAGCTATAAAGTCACAAGTTTTGGCTGACTTCATCACCGAATGGACCGAAGCCGAACTCCCTAAAGAGTACGGCGCATACTCCAATTGGATCATGCATTTCGACGGCTCCAAAATGTTGGCCGGCTTGGGGGCTGACGTCGTACTGACGTCCCCAACCGGAGACACAGTCCAATACGTACTTCAGATAATGTACACAGACTCTAACAATGCAGCCGAATACGAGGCCCTTCTACATGGTCTCCGGATGGCAATCTCCATGGGTATTCAACGCCTAGAGGTGCGCGTGGACTCAAACCTTGCAATATCCCAAGTAAATGGAGACTTTGATGCCAAGGATCCGAAAATGGCAGCCTATCGTAACGCCGTCTTAAAAATGTCAGCTCGGTTCGAAGGACTCGAATTCCACCATGTAGCCCGGGATAATAACCAGGCAGCCGACGTGTTGGCACGCATCGGCGCAAAGCGCGACGCCGTCCCTCCAAACATCTTCCTAGAGCGGCTCTTTAAGCCATCCGTACTATGGGAAGAGGAGTCCAAAAATAGCAACCCGGAACCAACCGCGCCACCCAACACGGAACATCCTGACACAGTCGGTGGCTCAGCCAATGAAATAACACCCTCAGCCCACGAAATAATGGCAGTAATCGCCCCGTGGACGGAACCATTCCTAGCCTACTTAACTAGGCAGGAACTCCCCGAAGACCAAAATGAGGCCCGTTGCATAGTTCGGCGATCTAAAGCCTACAAGGTCCATGAGGGAGAACTTTATAAGAAAAGCACAACCGGAGTCCTTCAAAGGTGTATCTCCGAAGAGGAAGGGCGAAATCTCCTGGGTCAAATTCATGCCGGACTCAGTGGGCACCACGCCGCAGCACGGGCCCTTGTAGGCAAGGCCTTCTGTACAGGATTTTATTGGCCGACTGCCCGGGCAGATGCTCAGGACTTAGTCCAACGATGCGTCGGTTGCCAGCTCTTTGCTAATCAAAGACACATGCCACCCACCGCCCTCAAAACTATACCCATCACCTGGCCGTTCGCGGTCTGGGGGCTTGATATGGTTGGACCCCTTAAAGGAGGAACCCACAAGCAAAAATACCTATTGGTCATGGTGGACAAATTCACCAAATGGATAGAGGCCAAGCCAGTTAAAACGGCCGAATCCGGACCCGTGATAGACTTCATATCCGGGGTAGTACACCGTTATGGTGTCCCCCACAGCATCATCACTGATAAAGGCACGAATTTCACGGCCGACGAGGTTAAACTCTGGTGCAAAAACAGGGGCATCAGACTCGACTACGCTTCAGTCTATCACCCCCAAACTAACGGTCAAGTCGAACATTCAAATGGTCTAATCATGAGCGGCATCAACCCAGATTAGTGCGGTCCCTCACGGAATCTAACACGCAATGGGTAGAGGAGCTCGACTCTGTACTCTGGGGGCTGCGGACCATGCCGAACCGCACTACCAGATTCACACCATTTTTTATGGTGTACGGCGCAGAGGCGGTTTTGCCCTGCGATATAATTCATGACTCACCTCGCATGCGCATGTACGAAGAAAGAGAAGCCGAGTTGGATCGGCAGGACAGTTTGGACACCTTAGAGGAGGAGCGGGACGTGGCAAAAGCTCGTTCCGCATTTTACCAGCAGTAGGCTCGAAGATATCAAAGCAGAGAAGTACGGGCCAAAACTTACAATGTTGGCGAACTTGTTCTACGCCTGCCGGACAAGAAAAAGGACGAACTCAAGCCCAAATGGGAAGGTCCCTTCATCATCGACCAAGTCCTGACCGGCGGAGCATACCGTCTACGTAACGCATCTGACAACCGACTCGAGCCGAACCCATGGAACGCAGCCCGTCTCCGAAGATTCTACGCCTAGCGCCGGACTCATAGTTCGTCTCCCTCCTCCGTCCACCTTTTACATTTTCACTGTCTCTTGTCCCCCTCCTTCTTCCCACTTTTTTTACAAGCCTTTGATGGGCTGATTTGCGCATTGTTCTCACACACTTGATGTGCTACTAGTACTCATTATACCTGGGGGCTTCTTTAACAGAAGCTTATTTATACGGGCTTCATGCCCAACACATGTGTCATACTTCCGCATGTACCTTTTATTCACCATTATATGCATCGATATGACTTAAGTTTTGGCCAAGCTGGGTTGCCTGGCTCCTGTGCTTACCCCTACGTTCCCGGTTGTTCGGCTAGGAGGTAAAGGGAGCACCTCTACGATTGTTACTGCCGGGTCAGCCGGATGTGTACCTCAGACTGGGTGAAGCCGAAAGCTAGCGTTCTTATGGGAATATTCGGTCGGTGACTTGAAAGATGATTTATTATTTATTTAAACTTATCTGCCCCCAGATGCTTTTTCTGCTCTTTTCGCAGTACGGACATGCACCTTAGGGCATGCCTCCCAGGGAAAGGAACCCCTAACGGAACTATTCTCCCTGGAAGATGTTTCTTACTAACCATGTAATATAACATAACTAGTTGGGCACTTGTCTGATAAAGCACTAATGACCCCTACGCCTGGTCTCCACGCATGCCCCGGTATTTCTAACCGCTAGGGTATTCGGACACACTCCGGATTGTTGGGTCCCGAGGTTGAAGCGAAAAGGTCCGCAAAGACAAATGATCTACAATCCGGATAGAATGCATTTTACATGTCATTTTAAAATTACATCGTCAAATTGATTGACTGAACTCCTCTTCAATCCCATCTAACAGGCTGTCTAGCTTACAGTCCCGTTGGGAATATTTCGCAGCCAACTCCACTTGGCCGTACATTAAGCTCACAGGGATCTCCTTCCCATCGGGCCCCACAGGTCCGACCTCGGCCATGTGGTTTGGATCAGCCTTCGTGTACCTCGTCTTCACCATGGCCCAGGCCTCTCTAGCGCCTTGACGGAGGCCGATATCTTCCACAGACGGAAGCGCTGCCGTACTCCCTGAAGCTTGTCAGCAAGCCCTCCAAGAACCTCGGGTAGGGAGACGGACGGCCATAAGGCCTGGACGATGCCGCTCATCGCCTGCCGAATACGCTCGTGCAGTTGCAGCAGCTCGGGAAGAAGGTCACCCGTGGAAGCAGGCATCTCCTCCGCTGGACGACCCTGAGCACACCTACAGACACATTTCTATGAATCGACTTCCTCGCCGAACTCTTCTTTTCAAAGGAGTTTGCTCAAGCACTTACTGTAAATGCCGCGACGAAGCCGCCGATTCTCCTTTATGGAGTCAGCCAGCTGGACCCGAACATCTTTTAGTTCTTCGCCCAGCTGGGTGTTGGCATCTTGGAGTTCGTTCCTCTCCTGCTGCACCCTCGTAAGCACCTTCTCGCCGGCCTTCAGCTGGCGCAGCAGATGTTGCTTGTCCGGTTCCAATCCGGCACCCTCTGCAATTCAATTGTCAGACTTACGCACACGCCGCACTTCAAACACCACTTATCTTTTCGAAGTATGTATTACCAGAGGGAGTCTCTGTGCCTCCTCCTGCGGCGGCTAGTGCGGCCTCAAGTTGGGCCTTGCACTCTTGAAGCTCCTGCGACAGGTGGGTATTCTTCTGAGTAAGATCCTGCATAACAAATGATCCTTAAATCAGTTATTCTAACTATTTTAAGTCTCGGGGGCTACTGGCATATATAACTATTAAAATTCCTCACCCGTATGTCTTTCACATACTGCTCCGCAGCTCTGGTTAGACCATCTCGAGCAGCACGGAGGTGCACGTCTCCTGCATTAAAGGCATTCAGTGCCTCCGGGGAGAATCACGCGTACGAAGAACTGTCCGGCGGCGCCTGTGATTCATGGCGCTCTCCACCTCAGACTTGGTTGCGGACAGCCTGTCGGCATCCTCCATTGGAGGAGCATCCGGCTCAAGCCTTGTGTTCGCCTCCCCTTCCGGACCACGCGTTGGAGCATGGCTGGCGGAGGCTTGATTGGCAACCTCTCCGGACACTGTACGGCGAGCTCTCTTCCTCCTGGGAAAATCATGAGCGTCAATATACATCCTAGGGATCTTTCCCTTAAAAGCAACGGTGCGCCGTACCGTTGCAGCGACGTTTCGATTCGCGCCGCACTCCTCTTCCGCCTGCTGGGCCGAACTGACCCTTGCTGGTCAGCCGCCGTGGGTTCGGCTTCCCGCCTTAAAGGCGCCTCCTGTGATGCACCATTGGTATATGATGGTCAGAAATGAGCATGGATCAAATGATGGTGTCAGGACTCCGGTCGTAGTCACCTGGGAAGCCGGAGATAAACTAGGGTAGTCAGCCGTAATGGCCACTAGAGCATTGTCCATGCTAAGTTGGTGGAAGACCCCGTCAATCAGCTCCGCCTTTATGTCCAGATCCTCTTCGGAGGCCGGATCAAGGGAGCGTCCCGGATCCTCGGGCTATGGAGTCAGGCTTTGTATGCCCTCCACGTCCCGGCGTAGCTCCTGCGTCAGAATCACAAAGTGAGACACTTGACTTTGGGAATATGGATCGGACAGATAAACGTCCGCTTACCCAGCTCTGAGGGTTATTCATGGAGAATCCATTCAATGGACAAGCCGGACAGGATCTTCACCAGATCGGCGGCCGATCCCGGCCCCTTGCGGCCATGACGGGTGGCATCATCCTCCCTGTTGAAATCCCACATGGGGTGGCCCCTATATTGGAGCGGCTGCATCCCTCGCGTAATGGACGTGGCCATGACTCCAATCATGGTCAATCCGGAGTGGGCCAGTAACCTTATCCATCCCATCAGATATTGGACGCTCCCATCATCTTCCCGTTGAGGGCTCCGCGGGCGCCAACTCAGGCGTTTCTTCAAGGGAGCGTTGCTGAACTCCGGGAGGCCAATCCGAACTGGATCCGGCAGAGGGGCGTCCTCCATATAGAACCATTCCGAAGGCCAGTTTTCGGACGCCTTCTTCGGGGTGCCAGATAGATATCCGGTCCCGGCGATGCGCCATATTTCGGCTCCGCCCACTTGATATATCGACCCCTCGTGAGAACGGGGTACGAGGCAAAACAATCTCTTCCACAACGCAAAATGGGGCTCGATGCCCAAGAACAGCTCGCAAAGAGCTACAAAGCCCGTGATGTGCAGAATGGAGGCAGGTGTAAGGTGGTGAAGCTGGAGTCCGTAGAACTCCAGGAGCCCCCGGAGAAACGGATGTATGGGAAATCCGAGTCCCCTTATTAGATAAGGGACGAAGCATACCCTCTCTCCTTTGGAGGGGTTGGGGACGCTCTCCGCCTGCTTTCCACCCCTGAAGGTGGCCAGTCCGGCTCGAACCAGAACCATGAAGGCTGGGGGAAGATATCCCTCGGTTTGGAGCGTCACTAGCTCGCTGTGTGGAACTGAGCATCTCTCCCAATCTCCTGGCTGAGGGCTGGGAGCGCGAGAGGAGGAGCCGCGTCGACTATCCATGATGGAATGGATTTTTGTCAAAGGCGCTTCGATGAGTACTTGCAGAAGGAGGATGGTGTGAGTTGGATCTAGATCCTCGCCTCTCTTATAGGCGGCTCGTTCACGCGGCTAGGGGGTAAAACGTAAAAATACCCTAGCTTTTCGCATTCATACGACACGTGGAAGAGGGCCATTATTGGACGTGGAAGCCAAGGAGCGCAACATTTACAAGGAAGTCGGACACTATTCGGCAGGTACATGAAATTTGAAGGAGAACCCGCCTTGCAACGCCGAAGACAACATACGCGCCGGACTCGTCGTCATTGAAGCCTGGTTCGGGGGCTACTGAGGGAGTCCTGGACTAGGGGGTGTCCGGATAGCTGAACTATCATCATCGGCTGGACTCGAAGACTATGAAGATACAAGATTGAAGACTTCGTCCCGTGTCCGGATGGGACTTTCCTTGGCGTGGAAGGCAAGCTTGGCAATACGGATATGTAGATCTCCTACCATTGTAACCGACTCTGTGTAACCCTAGCACTACTAGAAAAAGGGCTATAGATGGGATTGACACTAATGGCGCACCAGACAAGCGGTGCGCCATTAGTATATACTAATGGCGCACCACCATCTGATACGCCATTAGAGTTGAAAGTACTAATGGCGCACCCTCCCGAAGGTGCGCCATTAGTATCAAATTTTTTTTTGAACTAGTGCGCCTGTCCAAACATACTAATGGCGCATCCAGACTTAGTGCGCCATTACTAGTCGTAACTAGTAATGGCGCACCTGTCGGAAAGTGCGCCACTAATGTTGTTTTTTTATTATATTTTTTATTCCTTTTTTTGCAAAACTACTAATGGCGCACTGCTCCGCCGTGCGCCATTACTAGTTTAAACTAGTAATGGCGCACTGTGGAGCAGTGCGCCATTAGTATGTTTTTTTTGCAAAACTACTAATGGCGCACCACCAGAAGGTGCGCCATTAGTAACGCGGATTACTAATGGCACACTTAGAGTTGGTGCGCCATTAGTAAGTGGGCAGCAACAAGATATTTTGGACAGCCTCTCCCCTACCCACACTCACTTTCTCCCCACTTCCTTCTCTCCACCTCCTCCTTGTCTCGGGTGCCTCCTCTTTTTCACCTCATTGCCACCATAGATTCATTCAAATTAAGTGGTTAAATTACCTTGTTTTGATAGGTAAGTAAGGGAGGAAGCTATATTTATGTTGTTCTCCCTACAACAATGTGCACATGCACTTTTTATGGCCTAGCTAGATCTATGTATGTTCGTGGTGTTGCATATGTTTGTGGTGTTGCATATGTGTTTGTGTTTGGAGGTGTACCGGTATTTGAAATGCGATAGTTGCCAATATTTTGCCGGGAATGTTGATTCATTTCCGTTTCGGCGACAATTTTGGCATTAAGCATTCTTTTTGGTCCTATTTTTAGGGAAAGTCATGCCAAATTTTTTCTTGGTTCTAAAATATAGTTTTTCTCTACCCCGCAGGCGACCATGGTCCGCACGATGACCAAAGGCATCGTGAATAGGTTTTTGAGGTCTGCGAAGGTCGAGATGCTTCAAAAGAACGAGATGGAGATAAGATGTCCGTGTCGAAGATGCAAGCTGAAGAGCCTTATTGCGGACCCGGATTCTGGGCAGGTGCGGGACCACCTGCTCTTGCGTGGTTTCATGGATGGCTATCAGTGGCAAGGTGATGAAGATGACTACGAAGTCGTCCATGGGGCCGGGCAAGAAATGAGGAAGGGCAGGAAGACAACCACCGCGGCTCGGGCGGGCGAGAAGACGAAGAATCCCCAGGAGATGATCACGACGGTGATGCTGTACACAATCATCATGTAGAAGATGCAGGACATGATGATGAGGAAGATGCCGGAGTAGACGACGGGCATGATCATGAAGATGATGATGCTGGCGGAGCAGACGACGCTGGACCATCGATGGGCTAGGTGCAGGACCCTCATATTCAAGAGCTGCTTCTCAAGCAGACGGATAACGCAAGAGCTGCCGCCCGAGAGAAAGCCAAGATGGATCAACTTGAGTTAGACGCGGTTACTCCATTGTATGAAGGATGCAGGCCCGAGGATACCCGCCTGAAAGTAATGCTCATGGCTCTGGAGATGAAGGTAAAACACAAAATGACCGACGCATGCTTCAACAAGAACATGTCATTCTGGCACAAACGTCTTCCCGAGGGGAACAAGTGCCCGACCAGTTTGGAGGAGGCTAAGAAAATCGTGTGTCCTCTGGATTTACCGCACGTGAAATACCATGTGTGCATGAACAATTGCATCATTTGTCGGGACGAGCACGCGGAGTCTACCATATGTCCGGTTTGCGGCGTCACTCGATACAAGAAGAGGAAGAAAGCCCCTCGAAAAGTGGTGTGGTACTTTCCGATCAATCCTCGTCTGCAGCGGTATTTCGCGGACCCTAAGGTAGCAAAGCTCCTGCGTTGGCACGCGGATAGTGAGGAGAAGAAGCGAGAAGATGACGCAAATGATCCGGAGATAGATAAAAAAGACAAGATGTTGAGTGACCCTAAGGATGCAAGCCAGTGGGAAGCGTTGAACTTCGAAGACCCAGAATTTGGGAAGGATCCAAGGAACATCGTGCTGGGCGCGAGCACCGATGGAGTCAATCCGTTTGGCAGCCAGAGAAGCACACATAGCACCTGGCCTGTGTTTGTGTGGATGTACAACCTTCCCCCCTGGTTGTGCATGAAGAGGAAGTACATTCACATGAGTATGCTAATTGAAGGGCCGAAACAACCAGGGAACAACATCAATCTATATCTGGGGCTGCTGAAAGAGGAGCTTGACACGCTGTGGAAAACGCCAGCCAATACGTGGGACGCCGCAGAGAAAGAATATTTCCCTATGAGAGCCGCACTGCTCACGACGGTGCACGACTATCTCGGTTACGGATATCTCGTGGGGCAGGTAGTCCACAGATTTTCTGGATGCGTAATGTGCATGAATGACACAACGTATCGCCAGCTAGATAGAGATCCCGGGTCTTCGAAAATCGTGTTCATGGGACATCGAAGGTGGCTTCGCGACGATGACCCGTGGAGGAAATGCAAGGATCTGTTTGATGGTGAAACCGAACCCCGAAAACGCCCGTGTACGAGGAGCGGCGAGGAAATAGACAAGCTGCTGAAAAATTGGAAAGACTGCCCACTGCTGGGAAAGAAGCAAAAAGCGCCAGAGCCGGGAAAGAAGCGAAAGGCGCCAGAGCCGCTGCTGAAGGTATGGAAAACGAGGTCTGTTTTCTGGGACTTGCCATACTGGAAGATCCACCGTGTGCCTCACATCCTTGATGTCATGCATATCATGAAGAACGTGTGCGAGAGTCTGCTTGGTACCCTGCTCAACATGCCAGAGAGGACCAAAGATGGGCCAAAAGCAAGGGCAGACTTGAAATCAATGGGCATCAGGCAGGAGCTTCACGCTAATGATGATGATGATGATGACGATGATGATGATGATGATGATGAGGCGAAGCAGGACACAGTAAGTCGTCGCAGAGGCAAAAAGGCCAAGAAGACCGGAAATGACTACCCTCCCGCGTGCTTCACTCTAAGTCAGGAGGAGATCGAGCAGTTTATCACCTGCCTCCTAGGAGTAAAACTTCCTTACGGTTAGGCGGGGAAGATAAGCAGATACCTAGACCCAGCGAAGCAGAAGTACAGTGGGATGAAGTCTCACGACTGTCACGTGCTGATGACGCAGATACTTCCAGTTGCAATCCGTGGGATCATGGACACGCACGTCCATGAAACGCTATTTGGCCTATGCAACTTTTTCGACGTCATCCCTCGGAAGTCAATTGGCGTGAGGCAACTCAGAAGGCTACAGGAAGAGATCATGGTGATACTATGCGAGCTTGAGATGTACTTCCCGCCCGCATTCTTCGACGTTATGGTGCATCTGCTAGTCCATATCATGGAGGATATCATCCAACTTGGGCCGACGTTCTTGCACAGCATGATGCCGTTCGAAAGGATGAATGGTCTCATCAAAGGATACGTTCGAAACATGTCACGTCCAGAGGGAAGTATAGCCAGGGGCTTTCTGACCGAAGAGTGCATCTCCTACTGCACGAATTATCTAGGCATCGAGAACCCCGTTGGTCTGCCCGTCAACAGGCACCTCGGCAGGCTCGCTGGATGGGGTCACCGTGCGGGTCGCCGCGAAATGCATGTCGACTTCGAGGGTCGACTCGCCGACTTTGAAAGAGTAAACCTAGTCGCGCTACAACACATAGACGTGGTCGATCCTTGGGTGGTAGACACAAAACCTTTATTGAGAAGACGTACAATGACCGAGGCCAACAGAGGACAGATGGAGATATAATCAAAGAGCACAACTCATGTTTCACGCGTTGGTTCAAGCAGAAGCTTCTGTGGTACCCTTTACATGAGGATTCTTCCGCGGAAGAACAACTCATATTCGCCTTGTCACAGGGCGCCGAGCACAACCTGATGACCTATGAGGCGTACGATATCAACGGCTACACATTCTACACCGAGGCCAAGGACATGAAGAGCGATGGTTATCAAAACTCCGGGGGAACGATGGAATCCTACACCGGTAATGACAAGGACAGATACTATGGAAGGATCGAGGAGACCTGGGAGCTGAGCTACGCTGGAGAGAAGGTCCCGATGTTCCGTGTCAGATGGGCGAAGAGCGTCCTAAAAGAAGACCGGTATTTCACCACCATGGTTATACCCGAAGCCAAATCCAAGACCGCGGGCGCAAACGTCACCGCGAAAAATGAGCCATGGGTACTGGCTTCCCAAGTTGACCAATGCTTCTTCATTACCGACCCGTCAAAGCCCAGTCATGTTGTCATGAGGAGAGGCAAAAGGAAGATCATTGGAATGGATGGAGTAGCCAATGAGCAAGACTTTGACAAGTACGGCGACCCGAGGATCGAACATGACGATGATGATGAAGTAGCAGCATACACCACAAGAAGAAGCAGGACCACCCTACCTAAAGGACGTCTGTTCCACAGCAGAACTCCATTTGCGAAAAACAAGGGCAAGAAGATTGTGAACAGATAGCTAGCTAAGATCGATTGTATTTAAATCATAGCCTTCATTTCTCGATTGTATTTCATGGGCACTTTTTGAACTATCATGAATATTTTCAAATTTCATGGACACTCGATCTCGATCCCCCTCCATCTCGATCGCTATCCCACCTCGCCAGATCCGGTCCCCCTCGCCGCCGAGCACCCCCCGGTCCACCGGCCGCCGCCGCCGACCCCCCGCACCCTCGATTCCCCTACTCAACCTCCGCCGCCGACCCCCCCCCCCCGCACCCTCGATTCCCCTACTCAACCGCCGCCGCCGACCCCCCGCACCCCTCCCCTACTCAACTGCCGCCGCCGACCCCCCGCACCCCCCACACCCTCCCCCACTCACCGGCATTACTGTTTGATGATATTTTTTAATAAATTATTACTGTCTTATAAAAAAAATATTACTATTATGATTTAAACAAGTTTGAACATATTTAAACTCAAATAAGTATCAAACAGCATTTTAAATGCATAAAAAAAATTGTGGAGCCTAGGAATCGAACCCAGGACCTCCTGGTGTGAGAACTGGCTGCTGACCAGTCGAGCTAGTAGAGGGAACTTGTTGTGGGTCAGGTCAGGTGGAAGATAACCTGTTAGCTCGAGCAGAAATAAAACAAAATACTAATGGCGCACCAGGGCGAGGTGCGCCATTACTATGTATGTAGTTATGGCGCACCAAGGGGTGGTGCGCCATTAGTATTGTGCCCTCGCCCTCGATCCCCTTCCCCTCTCTCTCCCTCGCCCTCGTATCCCCTCTCTCTCCCTTGCCCTCGCCCTCGATCCCCTTCCCCTCTCCTCTCCCGACGCCGCTGCCCCGTCGCCTCGACGCCGCCACGACGCCGCCTCGATGCCGCCCCGTCGTCCTCGTCTCCTCGGCGCCGCTCTCCCCATCGCCCCACCTCGTTGGACGCCATTGCCCCGCCGCCCTCGTCTCCGGTGGCCCGGACTCCGCCCCGTCAACACCACCGTCGCCGGAGCACCACCACCACCCGGACCTCGTCGCCTCCCGGACCTCGTCGCACCACCACCACCCGGACCTCGTCGCCCCGTCCACACCACCGCCCACGTGAGCTCCCCCTCCTCCTCTCCCCCTCTCCCCCTCGCTACATCTCAGTTTATGGTATGCACCATCATCCATCCATTCCATGACATTCAACCTGACGGCCATAGGAATCTACACACAACAAGTTGAACTCAATACCATGCTTTCCGGTGTTGAATCCGGTATAACAAGTTGAATCCGGTGTTGGCTCGTACTATTATAAGGAGACGACAAAAAAACAATAACATGCTTTCCTCAAAACCCTTCTTAACGAGAGGAACCATGCCTTCAATTGTAGCAAAACCCAAAATCTTTAGCATTATTTTGGATTTTGTCAGGAAAGAGAAGATCATTAACTGTTTCTGGTATATGATTCAGCAAACATCCTGGCCTTGCTGTTCTGTGTTGACTTACATGCAACACCCTGGACTTTCAAATTACAACAGGATAGGGTCTACTTATTTTTAGCAAACCCCCAAGAGTTGGAAATCTTCACAAAAAAGGTCCTAATTATTTACCACAAACCCCCTGGTGGTGGAAAACTTCACAAAAGAAGAGCCTGCTTATTTAACGCAAACTCCCTCAAGTTTGAAATCTTCAGGGCAAATACTCAATACAAGAAAGAAGAACAGTACAACCTAGTGGCCTACAACCACATAATTGGTATTCACAGGGGAAATACTTACAATAAAAGTTGGTGAAAATATAAGAAGATAGAAAGTACTTTACATAAGCAAAGTGAAAACAGTTTTGAGCATTTTTGCCCGTTTAACATACCTGTAGCAGTAAGACAGAAAAAGATGATCCACACATGTTAAGCAATCTTTGTCTGTCGGTTTGGAAGGCTGCAAACAAGAGATGGAGTGTTAAAAAGAATCAATTGTAACAGATTCATTTATATGCAGAGAAATTACTTAAGAATACTCTAGTTTTAATAACACAATATTTAGTGCTAACCAAACAGGTCACAGTAAATAAAACTATGATATTTGAAAAAACTGCAGTATTCTTAGAATACTTAGAAAATACTTTACTATCAAACAGGGCCTGATTGATTTGGTTGCTTGATTTGGTTTAATGGCTGCTGGCGTCTGAATGTTGTCTCCTAGTTTAATGGGTACCATAATTGTTTCCGTTGATTTGGTTGTCACTCTCCTCTGGATGAGATGAGATTGAGATTGAGATTGAGATTGAGATGATGTCTGACTTGCAGTTAGCACATCATTTTCTTAAGCTATGATGAATCTGGAGATTAAACTGGTACCTCAAACTCAAACTACAATCACCAATCAGGCTGGAAACTGAAACCACCAGACCAAACTATCTCAAATTAATGGTTAAGATGCAAGATTTTTTCGCTGGTATTAGACTTGTGTTTTACTCATAAGTTCGAGCTAACTATCTCAAATAAAGGAAGATGGACCTAAATAGTTTGATGTAAATTTTCTACTGCACTGGAACATAATATTGCAAGGCTACTTTGATTGATGTGTCTGGTCAAATATGTATATATGATTAAGGTCAGTGATGTGTTTCTCGGGTTTTAAACTGCAATGACCAATGTTCTTTCCTAGAAACAGATAACTGGATTTACTTGGGCAAGGTCGCTACAGCTTTATGCCTATTTCTGTGATTATTAAATTTATAAGAATGCAAATATATGATTTAAAACTTAGCATCTCTTGTTCTGCATGATACTGCTGTCCAATAAATAGTAGCAGCGACAATCAGTTCTTGGTACAGTGTGTAGTCCTGCAGAATACTAAGGTGTGGTACAGGCGCACCTTAGTCGGGCTTAATGTTCAGATGCCCCGGGCTCCACGAGCTTTTATGAAAATGTATCATGTCACTGTCTGTGACTCTCTCTTTTTTGCATGTTGTGATGAAGGCCTTTTTTGCCTTGTCCACCCGAGAGGCCCTTGAGTTTGCTGGAATGTCGATTAACTTCCGTTCCAGCAAATTCGGGTACTCCATATGTCCTATTTTCAGCAAAGGTCATGCTGAAATTTTCCGTGAATTTTAGCATGACTTTACTAAAAATAGGACATATGGGGTACTTGTGACTAATGCATGGGCCGGGGTACTTGTGACTAATGATGAAAGCTTCGGCTTT
The DNA here is from genome assembly GCF_018294505.1 of Triticum aestivum. Lineage (NCBI taxonomy): Eukaryota > Viridiplantae > Streptophyta > Magnoliopsida > Poales > Poaceae > Triticum > Triticum aestivum. The sequence goes on from NC_057804.1 coordinate 87,050,095, forward strand.
TAGGGTGCCTCGGCGTCGAAAAACCCTCAATGATAAAAGCTTAGCTTTTAGGATGCCTCGGTGTCGACAAACCCTAAATGATGAAACCATGATGTAGTTCCTTGACAATAACCAACTTTTTGACCAAACTTTGTTCCTATTTAGAGAGAAACATGGCCAACAACGATGAGGCCGAGGGTTCGGGCGGCAAGGCATTCTAGGAGCTATCCCAGGAGATGGAGGAACAACCTCACTTGTATGAGGACGCCGCCTTCCCCACCAATCCTGAGACCACTGATGGTACCGCCGAGGATGACCCCACTGATGCCACCACTGATGGTGCCGCCGAGGATGCCACCACTGATGATGGCGGCGCACACACAGATGGCAGCCAACAGAAGAGGCAACGAAAGGACCGGCGCCCGACCGTGCTCTGCACCCTCAAGGAGGAAGTTACTGAAGTGGACTCCGACGGGAATCCAACGGCGCAAGAACGAATAGTCAAGGGGTACTCGCTTCAGCTCGGGTGCATTCTCCGGAGCATCGTCTCGATCAACACCGAGAACCTGAGGCATACTGACCGAGGGAATTTGCGCAACCTCCTCTTCAGGAAGCTGCACGAACGATACAAGTTCCCCGCTGAATTTGAAAACACAAGCCTCAAAGGGAATAAAGTGAACAATGCTGCCCTCACGAAGATGAGCAAGGCCCTGTCTACTTGGAAAAGCAATGTGAAGAGAATGATCGAGAAAGGTGAGAGTTATGAGAAGATCAAGGAGAAAAATCCTTCGATCACCGAAGATGACTACAACGACTTCAAGATCAATTGCTCGAGCACCGCAAACTCCCAATCAAGTCAGTGGGGGAAAGAAATGCAGGAGCTGAACTTAGGGGAACACACACTCGGTCCCGGCGGTTACAGAGTGGCGGAGCCTATATGGGACAAGGAGGAGGCGGACCGTGCCGAGCAAGGCCTACCGCCCCTCTTCGATAAATACGGTGACAAGCAGACCAGGAACTTTGTCAGGGCCCGGTACAAGAAGGACCCAAAAACAAAGGAGCTTACCACGGATCCGAAGACCAGGGCGCTTGAGCTTGTTCTGGTAAGGAATACACCCCCGCGTAATTAGCTCCATATGGTTGCATTCTAATTAATGAAGCCAAATTTCTAAATGGTTCACATTCCTTCCGCAGGCGACTGAAAGCAGTAGCGCGGGGTCGACTAAGAGCAACCCTTGGGACACCACTCTAAATAGGGCGTTGAATGTAATGAAGAACAAGGATAAGCTCAGTAAGCCGACGTCAGCTGGTCGTGTGGCCGGCAAAGGCTTGTCGACAAAATGGTCGTCATACTATAACAGTGGTGGGCGAAAGGAGAAAGCCAGGCGCGCGAGGTTCAAGAACTCAAGGCACAGGTGGCGCGAATTCCGGAGATTGTCCAAGAGCAAGTGCAACAACAACTCGGAGCGACGATCACCGCCATTGTGCCTACCTTGATCGAGGGGTTGAGTGCGTAGATTGCGGGCGGCCAACAGGGGCCGCCCCCGATTCCTAGCTTCACGGCCAGCAACTCGCAGAATGCGATGGCGGGGCCATTGGTGTCTCCGGCGGAGGCGGAATTTGTGTCTCGGACGCTGGCACGGGAGCTTAATGCACCCGGGTGTACGCCGGCCGGCACCTCTGCAGTAAGCGGCCCCTCCGTCAACTGCACGCCCGCCGTTGGTGGTGCCTCGACATTAGCCGAGCTCGACGCCATCATCACGGTAACTAATTAAGCCTCTCTCGGCCGAGGACTTCATCTCCTTGCCTTTGATAGGGCATCCCTGACGCCCTACATGTTTTCGCATGGCGCCGCCGATGTTCCGTGCACTCTCCTACACTTCGTGAACAACAAGTTGGTCGATGTCGCCAAGGGCAAAATCATTCAACCGGGCAATCCCTTGTTCCACGGTACCCAGATGCCACCCAACTTGTTTAGGGTTGAACTGGTTCGGGTACTGCCAGGCTGCGACGAGTTGTTACCTCCGAATCGACCCGTCGGGGCCGACGATGATGACGTGATGACCCTCAGCGCCTGCCTGAGCTGGCCCCTGCTTTGGCCAAAGAGCCAGATTCGTTTGGGGGCGGGGGACACCACCCCAAAGACAACACCGCCAGTCGTGCCGGCGCCAAGTCGACCCCATGGCAAGACCGCCGTAACGGTGCCGGACATCCCTATGCCACTGGATCCAAACATGCATATGGCACAGGATCAGAACGACGATGAAGACGATACATTTGCCAACGTCGATCAGTACTTTGCCGATCATGGGTACGATGGCGACTTCATGGGGCCTCCTTCTCAAGAACCCAACCCAACAAAAGACGTGCGTGATCTAGCTGGTACCGCAGAGAAGCCAAGTTGCAATAGGCGTCGTCTGCCGTTCAGCTCTCAGGAGACGCCTCCAGCTGCCGACTTCACCGAGCCTCAGATAGGCGTGGTGCGAAATATTATCAGCCCCAACACACTCAAGAAGGCGGTCTGTGAGCAGAACTCGGTCCCATTACAGGAGAAGAAGAAGGCACGCAAAAGAAAGACTAACAAGGGTGCAAGCCAGCCGGCACCGAGTACGATCCGTGCTCAGGACGGGCCACCTTCACCTAAGGATATCTCGAGGAGGGTGCATGTGGCGGGTAGGGCGATGCTACCGCCAAATATGCTCAATGCTGCAACCGGTGCTATGAAGAGTCTGCACGACAGTGTTCTTTCTTTTGAGAAGCGGCGTCTCAGAGAGAAGGATGTGGCATACCCGGTTTTCGTGGCCAAGGTCCCAGAGGGCAAGGGCTTTGTGGATGGCGACATAGGGGGTAAGATCGTCCTGCGGTTTGATGACATCTTTGCTATGTTTAACCTTCATCCACTGCACTACACCTTCGTTCAGCTATTTTCGCTGAGTATGGAGATGCGGATCATTCACGACAAGACCCCGGACATCATGATAGTCGACCCCTTCTACATGCGTGCCAAGATCTTGGGCAGCGCTGGGGACCGGCAAGTCGCGAGTTCTTACCTCGAAGGCGTCATTCTGGCAAACCAAGATAAGGATAACTTCCTCGTGCCTTACTTTCCCGAGTAAGTCCTCCCCTCAACCGGCCCGTAACATATGAATTCTTAGATTTCGATCGTTTTTCTTTTAACATTCCGTGTTTTCTGCAGTGACACACATTGCACGCTCATCCTCCTAAGCCCCAAATATTCCATGGCCACGTATTTCGACCCGGACCGTCAGTCGGACGTAGACTACACAAATGTCAAGAAGGTTCTTGATGATGTTCTCCCCGGCTACGCCAAATCTGGAGGCACCTTCACCAGGCCTATTCGTAAGTACGGCAAGCACGTGTTCTCCCACAATACGACGTTCTGCTGCGTCAAGCAGCCGCCTGGCAGTCAGAAGGGTGCCTACTACGCCATCCATCACATGCGGGCGATCGTACGGGGCCATCATCAACTTCTTCTACCGAGTAAACTCAAAGATTGGGCCGCGAGCGTGTCGGCAATCCAGGACGCGGACATCAGACAAGAATTCTTTCGCATCCAGTCGGAGTTTGCGGAAATCATCCATCAAGATGTCCTTCGTACCTCGGGGCAGTTCTACCTCAGAAATCAACCATCCAACAGTGACATCGACACAATGCTACAAATGCAGGCTGACAACGCCCGTTATTTCATGACTCCCACGATAGACGGCAGCTTCATCCATGCTCCGGTCCCTTGAGTCGAGTCGAAAGCAGTGATGCTGTGTCTAGTTCTGAAACATCGATTGGCTCATGTTGTAATTAAACTTTAATGAACTTGTAGTATGTCTCTTTGGTTTCGAGAGTCGTTCAACTTAGATGTAATCGATGCTATTAATGTCTTGCTTTTCTCTTCCGATCGTTCTGTTGCATACTTATATATTGCTTATGTATTGTCTGTGAATTGGTACTAACGTTTCGTTTGGCTAGTGCATAGCGATGCCGTGGTATGTCGTGTACAAGGGTAAGGTTCCCGGAGTCTACGATGACTGGGAGGAGTGTCGGAGACAGGTTCACCGATTCAGCGGTAACAGTTACAAAGGGTACACCACTAGGGCCGAGGCCGAATCTAGATACGCCCGCTATCTAGCGGGAGAGGGGAGGGAGCGTTGGAGGAACCGGATGAAGACGAGTTTCATCGTGATGATGTTCATTGTGATGACCGCAGCTCTCTTCTATGTGATGGTAGTTTAGATGGTCGATATCGAGTTGTAATGTGAAGACAAACTCGCTACTCGCGGTCTCGAGACTTGTAATATAATGTTCTATCTTTGTTCGGTCTTTTCAATTCGGAGACTAATATGATGAATTGTATTCGGAGACTAATATGATGAATTGTATTCAGAGACTAATCTTCTATTGTATTCGATGTATCTGTTGTTGATGTGTGTTGTCTATATTTTGTCCAATTATACATTTTGTAACCTGTGCAAAAAACAGAAAATAAAAAAATTAAAAAAAACCTAATATTCATACTAATGGCGCATCACATGACAGTGCGCCATTAGTATGCCAAAGGATACTAATGGCGCCTCACTAAACGGTGCGCCATTAGTATGCCTAAGTTACTAATGGCGCATCCTGTTGTTGTGCGCCATTAGTATGCCAAAGCACCTGGGTATACATGGCCCGCTGGGAGGCATACTAATGGCGCATTGTTGGATATACTAATGGCGCATCTCAGGTGCGCCATTAGTATACCAGATACTAATGGCGCACCAGTGGTGCGCCATTAGTAAGATATACTAATGGCGTGGCACTAATGACGCACCACTAATGCGCCATTAATGGCCAAATTAGGTGCGCCATTAGTAGGCCTTTTCCTAGTAGTGTAGCCCTCTCCGGTGTCTATATAAACCTGATGGTTTTAGTCCGTAGAACAATAACAACAATTATACCATAGGCTAGCTTCTAGGATTTAGCCTCCTTGATCTCGTGGTAGATCTACTCTTGTAATACCCACATCATCAATATCAATCATGCATGACGTAGGGTCTTACCTCCATCAAGAGGGCCCGAACCTGGGTAAAACATCGTGTCCCTTGTCTCTTTTTACCATCCGCCTAGACGCACAGTTTGGGACCCCCTACCCGAGATCCGCCGGTTTTGACACCGACACCGACCATTGTTGAAAACAGTAAGAGTGCTAGCTTTCGGCTTCATCCAGTCTGAGGTCCGCCTCGGATGAACCGATCATGATAATCGTAGAGGTGCTCCTTTTACTCCCTAGCCGAACAATCGGGAACGTAGGGGTATGCACAAGAGCCAGGCAACCCAGCTTGCAAATCACTTAAGTCAACATGGTGCATATTGTGGCGTAATACACGAACAAGGAACGAAGCCGTACAAGTATAATCATATGCAAGAGGAAAAGCTCCATCAAGGGAGCCCCAAGTTCACGAGGTATTTGAATTTGTGTGTCACAAACAAAGTTTGGGCAAGGAAGTTTTTCCCAAACAACTTTTTGCCTAAAAAGTATAATGCTTGGTCGAACCGAACAAAATTTAAAACTGAAAGTTTTTGAGCATGAAAGCGACTTAGCTAGTTAATGTGTTCGGCATTGATGACGCGGTCCGAGCTTGATGCGGGACAAGGTTCCAGCCTCTCAGGCTGGTCCCTAGGTGGCCGAGCAGAGAGTTCGGCACTCCGAGAAGATGAAGCCCTCAGTCCAGCCACAATAATGGAGCAGGTCGGCGCGCCAAGGCAACAACACAATTTTGTCGAAGGAGGCGACAGCGCAGCTTAGTCTAAGTCAATTGGCTGCATAGATAAAATAGTGCAAACCAAAAGTAATGACAAATAAAGATAATAATGTATATTAAAAAAATTATTCTACTTATTTAATACAAGCGAAGTAAATCATGAAAGAGATATGGCCTAAGCGTCGAGGTCAATGTCGATGCAGGGCGTGATGTGGTAAAGACGTGGCAAAGCCCGAATTCACAGGTCGGTCCAAGTTCCAGATACGGCGTTCGCCGAACTATGTATGGAAACTTACCGAGCCACCACGCAACCGTTGTTAATGCGGCCACCATTTGATAGGCCTGTGTATAGATGATGGAACAAAGCAGAGTAATAATTCCTTGGGAAAAATAAAGCAAAACAAGCAAAAATTGGTGGGATTAATAGCACCTGGTTTATTTGTTCTAGCGGTCCGAAGAAAGGTTACTCCCAAAATTGGAACTCGATCCGCACACCCATTGCCTGACGGGTGATGAAGCGAAGGCATGACGATGCTGACAAAGGTTGGCTCGCCGAGGCAAAGCCCGTGGTCCAGCTAATGTGATGAAGCAGGTCGGCCGGTGACACCGAAGTCTCCGAAGTAAGTTGATGAGGGAATGACGAAGCCCCCAGTCCAGGCGAGGAGATGGAGCAGGTCGATGAGGGGATGTGTCAGGCGAGGTGTTGAAGTAGTTCGGCGTGATGGACATCGGCTCGGTGAAGCAACGGTCCGGCCATGCTGATGCAGGTCGTAGCTTGTGACGTGGTCAATGCTGGCTTGATGAAGTGACCGTGCGGCGACGCCGGTGTGCCCGCTCCGTTTAATCTGTGGGGCGGCAATATTGGTGACGATTTATCCTTCGCAATGCCAAACTATTCTTCGGCTGGCCGAGAGGATGATCCAAAGAAGTTGAGCTCGGCTCAACAAAGCGGCGCCGTGGAGTAATGTTTGTCGGGCCGGTTTGACACCAGCGCGATGGTGAAGATCGTATTGTGAAAATACTTTTAATATTAATGGGATGTGTTTGAGAATAAAACACAATACCCCATACGAAAACTTCCTTCAAAAAGGATGTCTGAAATCCCGTTCAAAAAGAAGATGAACTCAGGTCGGATTCGTTCTCGCGCAGAAAACAGATCCGAAAAGTGATGCACTATTCCGCAGATGAACAACGGTTGGATCTTCCAAAGGATGTCCGAGCTAGATGCTGGACACCCCGCTCCAAACTCGTCTGGATTCTCGTCCAGATTCAACAGGGCTCTAATATATCGGAGATTGCCGGAGATTCCTCCATCGAGACTCGTAGAAATTTTTGCAGGGTTGTTGTAGACTTAATTCCGCATAATTCTAGCAAAGCAATCGTTTAAGCGACACTCGAGGAGGTAGTGGCAGCAGATACGAGTTTGCTGTCCAGAAGAATAGTACGGCCGCCCGAGGGCAATGTTGACGTTGAGCCGCCGAGCTCCATGGATGACTCCTCCATGATCTTGATAGAGATAGGAGTTGATGTTGATGAAGGCCCTTATCCGAACATGACGATCGGAGGTAGGGCGCTGTCCTCGGTCAAGCCAAGGTGACTAGTCGAGCTGGTGACGAAGAAGCAGACGTCGCAGTTGACTCACAGTCGAGCCATTGATCCTTTTGCCGATCACACAACGGAACTCTCAATGAAAGCACCAATGTCGGTGTCAAAACCGGCGGATCTCGGGTAGGGGGTCCCAAGTTGTGCGTCTTAGGATCAATGGTAACATGAACACGGGATTTTACCCAGCTTCGGGCTCTCTTGATGAGATAATACCCTACATGCTGCTTGATTGACTTTAATGAGTATAGGGGTTACAAGAGTTGATCTACCCCAAGATCATATGTTGTGGTCTAAACCCTAGAGGTATGATGAGTAATGTCATAATCCTCCATCGACTAGCCTGGCCTCGGTTTATATAATATACCAGAGGCCTAGGATAACAAGCTTCTTAGCCGAATACGCCGGTGGGGAGGAGTCCTTGTCTTGATCACCAAGTCTTGTGGAATCTTCCTTGTATGAGGCAACTATCCAAACTGGCCCATGAGTATACGGCCATGGGGGTCCTTGGCCCAATCTAACTGATTGGGAGACGATGTGGTGAGTACCCCCTAGTCCAGGACACCATCACACGTGTCGTAGTTGAGGCGCGCACGTAGCATGTACACGTACGGCCGTGCGCAAGAAAGAAAACACGGCCACATACATACATATGGGCGGGGTCTCGAACGCCTACTCGCGCATATATAGGTACGACTAGTGCTCGTGTACACTGCTGGGTCGGAACGGAGAAATAGCTTCGTCGTGTTCATGGGGAGGCAACGGAATGCGTCGTGTTCATCAGGAGGCAACGAAACGCGTGGGAGCCAGTCGGCTTGGATGGAACATGCGATGGAAACGAGGCCTGGCGTATCGCAGAACGGAGGAAACGGCCTTGTGTTCAACCGGCCACGTTCGAAACGGGATCCTGTTGATCGGGAGGGGTGTGGCGTACCGCAAAACGGACGAAACAGACTTGTGTTGGTGCACTACAGTCGAAACGGGGGTCCTTTTCACAGGGAGGGGTGTGGCGTACCGCAAAACGGACAAAACGGACTTATGTTGGAGCGCTACGGTCGAAACGGGGGTCCTGTTCATCGGGAGGGGTGTGGCGTACCGCAAAACAGGACTCCACGGGATACTGTTCATCTCCACCATCGACCTCCTCCAGCCTCCATGGGCTACTGTTCATCCACCGTCGACCTCCACCAGCCTCCACCTACGACTGTTCATCCACGGGCTCCTGTTCATCTAGCCTCCACCGCGCGCTACTCTAGCGGCTATTATTCAACCACCCCTCTCCACGGGCTCCTATTCAACCACCCCTCCACAGGGTACTGTTCATCCACCCCTCCACCATCTACTATTCATCCAGCCCTCGACGGGGTCGTCCTGTTCATCCAGCCCTCCACGGTGTGCTGTTCATCCAGCCCTCTATGGGGTCCTGTTCATCCAGCCCCAACCGGCTCGATCGATCGGGGTCCTGTTCATCCAGAGCAACGCCATGGGTCCTGTTCATCCACACCCACCGCTCACTGTTCATCCACCACCCCCCCCCGCAACGCTCACTATTCACCCAGAGGCAGCATCGACCGGCTTCATTTAGCAGCAGTAGCGAAGCAATCGCTCGATTGCTCGAGTTCAGTAACACGTAGCCTGCAATGCAATCGCTCTGGTTTAGTTAGGCGACGCCTCGCTCGGGTTCAATTAGAGCCTAACGCCTCGCACACATGCACGTACGTGTATGAGAGAAACGTGCATCGCTTGGCTCCCGACCACCCATCGTAACCGGGAACTCCCCGAAATTTTCCGCGCCCTTGCTTCTACCATGGTTTTTTCCGTCATGGACGGCCCAAAGAATGTCATGCAGCTGCGTCTCCGGCCCGCCCAGGACGAAAATCCCATTTTCTGTCATGATTTTTTGCCATAGAAGTAGGAGCCCACAACATCTATGATGATACCGGGTTTTGTCACAATTATCGTCATAGAAGTGTCATAAGTATGACAGAAAAAAGTTTCGTTCGGCCCAAAATGTCACGGATGTGTGTTTTTTTGTAGCGAGGAGAGGTTGAAGCTGGCATCCTAGAGATAAAGATGGTTGAAGACGCACGTCAGAGCCGAGTAAGAAAGTGAGCGTCCCTCACTTTCCACCAAGGATGTAAACCCGTCGACAGCATCTTTGAGCACTGCCACGACTTCAGGAAGCAGAGCAGCAGGGCTCTCCCTCGGGGTCCTCACCACCGCCTTTCCCAAGGGATCATCTCCAAAGAGCGCCTTCTGGGCCTTGTGGAAGTGTGCCTCAAGGGAGGAGAGGGTGTCGCACTCCATGGAGACCACCTTCTTGGCCTCGGTCAGGGCCGGTTGGGCTGCCTCCGCCTCCTCCTTCAGCTTCACCAGGCGATCGCGCTCTCCATCCTGCTCTAAGGCCATCTTCTTCACCTCGACGTCTCGATTGGTGACGGTAGCCTCATGGTCCTTAGCCTTATCCTCACGCTCCTGGAGCTGGCTGGCCTGGGTGGCCTGCTGGTCCTGGAGAGTCTTCAAATCAGCCTCTGCCACAAGGCACTGGTTCTCAACTTCTTTGGCCTCCTTCCGCGCCAGGTCACGCGCCATGGCAGCCACCCCAAGCACCTTCTGGGCCTCCTCCGCAGAGCCCCAGGCCGCGCGGACAGACACATCAGCCTTAAGCCAACCAGAGATCAGCCCCAGGCGACCCTGTGCCAACGATGATCCAGGCCCTGAAGCTCACCCTGGAGGAGGTCCAATGCCCCCTTGCCTGTTCCAGGGTCCCGGAGGGAGCAGGAGCACCATGACTCGGCCACACGCTAGGCAAAGGAGGAGACGCCCTTGACACCAAGGCAGAAGAAACCTCAGCCTTAAGAAGGACTGGGGGCTCCGCAGGCTGGTTCCCTGAGCAGCCGCGTCAAGGCTTGGTGCCGGAGGAGTCAGGCCTACCGAGGGAACTATCCCCTCCTAAGGAAGGGCATCCACATCCTCCGGAGATGGCGTCACCTCTGGAGTTGCGGAGGAAGCGGCATGCTTCTTCACCAGGGCCGCGGAGATGCTTCATCACTTGTGGCCACGGCAAGCTCCATACCCTCCTTCTTCTTCTTCAACGGTTGCTGCCTAACACCACGAGAAGACACTCAGTACCACTCCAGGAACCAACAAGCAAGGTTAAGGGAGAAACTTACTGGTCGACGAAGGCGTAGCGCCTCTTCATGCTCAACAGCGGGCGCTGAGACGAGGCAGCTGGCGCCGGGCTCTTGGGAGCAAGAGAGCTTGCGGTCGGTGCCGCTCGGGACAGCGTCGGTGAAGGTGGGCCACTAACTGGAGAAATCAGTGCGGTCTTGCTCTTCTTCACAACCGCTCGCTTGGGCTGCTTGAAGGAGGCCACCCCAGACCTTGTGGTGACTACTGGAGGGCGCGACACCTCCACCACTGGGGGCTCATCATCATCATCATCGTCAGGAAGGTCGCGTAGGAGCTCCCTTTGCTCCGGGCAGAGGATTGTTCCACAACCTCCTCCTTGGTGTCCTCGGAGGATTGGCCATCGGAGGAGATGTGCACCAATATAGTAGGCAGCGAGGAAGACCCCAGCCGCACGAACCTGAGCTCCTCAAAGACAGGCATGGCGGCGACAACCTCCTCGACGTCATCACGTCAGTACATCGGAAGCCAACCTTCCGGAGGGTCGCTCGGGTCCTGTCCCGTCAAGTAGAGCAACACCTTTTTCAGCTCCTCCTCGGGGCGCGGATCACGGCGCAGGAGGATTTTGTCGTCATCACCACCAAGCTTCCACAAGGGACGCGGGCAGTCTAGAAGTGGCACGACGCGCTGCTTCAGGAACTACGTGATAAGCATGGCCCCTGTTAGCTTCACGTTCTTCATCTCCTTATCCATCTTCCTCACGAACGACGTCAGGGAAGGGTGGGTGATCTTCTCAGATTTCCACCACTTGTCGGAGACGGGAATGCGGTCAGCAGCATCAGCGAGCTCTAGGAGCACTTGGCATCCATCAACACCCACCACTTCACGGCATCCTCCACCTTCTTCCCGGCGTGGGATATTGCGTTACCACCCCGCGCCATGACCAAACCGATGCTCCTGACCGAATTGTCGCCGGTCTTGCGAAGATAGAAGATATGGCGGAATAGGGCAACGGAGGGCAGCACCCCCATGAACGCCTCACAATAGAAGGCGAAGAGGGACAGAAGGAGGATGGAGTTGGATGGATGTGGAGCGCTTGGAGACCATAATGGTGAAGGATGGTGAAGAAGAAGGGGGAGAACGGAGGTACCAGCCCAGAGAAGACGTTGTGCATGAAGAAGGGGAAGAAGTTGCTGCCCGCGGGCTCCGGGGCAGCGGTGGCGACCCGAAGCATGGTCTTCTTCCACTCATTTCCGTTGCTCGCCGTCAGGAGGAGCGTCGTATGCAGCTTCTCCCCGGTCATGCAGGGGGCTAGCAGCCCTGGCTCATACTAGGCAGAGCCGGTAGCCGAGGAAGAAGCCGTGGTCTTCTCGGCGGCCATCAAGTAGGAGATTTGGTGGAAAATTGGCAGATCTAGTGATCTCTTCCGCTGCGGGGAGAAGGGGATCTGTAGCAAGACGAAGAAGGAGCAATGAAAGCCTGGCGGCAGGTGGCACCCCTTTTGTCAGACGGGAGCAGTTGCCGAGGCAGCATGGGGAAACGGAGTCACCCACGTCAAATCAATCGCCACGTGGCATCAAGGTCGCGGGCGGTTAGGGCCCGCGATGCTCTGCACTTGCCCTTTCGCTTCGCCTGGAAGCCATGTCCGAGCGCGCCTTGGGACCGGGGGCTACTGTCTACGTTCGGGACTTGGGGGTATCTAGTCCTGCCTGCTTGCGGCCCACCACGTGGCTCCATCGATGGCCTCGTACGACCCAGCTTCAACACAAACACCACAAGACCCTCGCGAGGGGCCAAGCCTCGTAAGGCGGACGACGCCAAGACCCCTAAAGGAGTGGCCTCCTCAGGAGGGCTCCTGAGGGGCGGAGAGTTCTACGCAACTACCTCATGAGGCTCAGTTGACGTGAGCCATGACGACCAAGGCCAGGCGCGCACCAGGCGGGCGCCAGACGGGCGCAAAGCGTAGGCTTCCTCTTTGGTGCAAGGGAGGCAAGCCACAAGCACAGAGTCCTGAGGAATCAGCCAAAGGTTTCCATTCTGGTGCAACAAGACCAAGACCGCCAGGGTGGCAGGGTGGAGGTAATCACCGAGCCCACCGCAGCGTCACTACCAGAGGCTTTTCGCAAGCGAAGACTACTTTTGTCAGGATAGACTATACTACTTGTCCCCTTTCGAATCCCGCCATTATGGAATCCCTTCCCACTCATATTTGGGGAGAGGACCAAGGCCACTATACATAGGACTTAGCGACCACCATAGAGGGGGACCCAAACCAGAACAAGTAGAGCATCACACTAGCTCAAGAACACCTCACCTCCTGAGGCTTATTCATCCTTTGTACTAGTTCATCCATAGCCCCTCGAGGCAATCCACCACACACACTGGAGTAGGGTATTACACCACAACGGTGGCCCGAACCAGTATAAATCTCTATGTCTTTGTGTCTCTTTGAGCTCAGCGCGCTAGGCTAGGGAGGATCGCGAGTAGGCAGGCTGGCCAGGTTTAGATCTCCACATGCACCCCCAGAGTTCGAACCTCTCAAGGGTTGCCGGATCCTGAAATCCGAAATAAGTTGAGGAAAAGGCAACGATGGTAGCAAGGACATCGTATGAGGAACTAGAGCCGGTAGGGTCCGATGCAGGCAAGGTAGAACCCCCGACAAGGCCCGGTTCCGACAAGACAGAGTCTGCACGAGTAAATGAGGCAACGCAGAAGAAGAAGGTGGTGCTGCACCCTATTTATTTTGTGAGCTCCCTCTTGTAGGGGGCTTGGTCAAGATATTCTGGCATGTAGAAATTGCTTTTCGGCCTTCTTATGGCCTTGAGAAAGCTATGCCACTACTTTCAAGCACACGAGATCACCGTCATCACCCACCTCCCGTTGCAACGGATTTTGCACAATCGAGATGCAACTGAGAGGATTTTGGAGTGGGCATTGGAGCTGTTGAGATTTGGACTTAGATTCGAAAGTACTTCGACAATCAAGATTAGGGATTTGGCAGAGTTCATAGCAGAATGGACATCCACGCCCGACGAAGAAGTTCAGGAGACCAACCTTCCTGACAAAGAGGCAAGTAGTCATTGGATTATGTAGTTTGATGGAGATTTCTCGTTATAAGGTGCTGGTGCCGTCGTGCTGCTCGTCGCGCCCACCGGAGAACGCCTCATGAACGTGGTCCAGATGCACTTTCCCTGGGAGAGGTCGACAAACAACACCGCAGAATACGAGGGGCTCCTTGCCGGTCTCAGGATCGTGACAGACCTCGGAATCAGGAAGCTTATTGTTAGTGGAGATTCACAACTTGTCGTCAAGAAAGACAACAAGGATTATCAAAGCCAGCTGATGGAGGCTTACGTGGATGAAGTGAGGAAGTTGGAAGAGCACTTTGATGGTCTACAAGCGAAGCCTGTTCCTCGAGCATAGAACAGCATTGCCGATGACCTGTCAAAGCACGCTGCCCTCAAGCTACCTGTGGAACTAGGTAGCTTTGTGCTTCAATTATCTCAGCCATCCGTTGAACCATCAGCAGAGAAGAATAAACGAAGGAAGGCGGGCCTCGACAAATACTTTCCTGCAGAGCTCCCAGGAGCTGCCAGCAAGGAAGTTGCCGGGTACCCCAAGCTTGCCGAGGAGCAGCAGCCTCTGGCAGAGTCCCCAGCTATTGTCATAGAGATAGATGCCCCCACGGTTCAAGACATGCCTTTAGTCCTTGCCATCCAGCCTCAGGCTCCAGCATGGGCACAACACACAGTTCATTTTCTCCAAACAGGGGAGCCCCCTGAGGAGCAGGAAGAAGTAGAGAAAGTAGCCCGTCGGTCTAGCATGTACCAGTTCATGGATGATGTCCTCTACAGAAGGGGGCCGAACGACGTGAAATTAAAGTGTATTACTCGGGAAGACGGAGTGGAGCTGTTGGCAGAGATACAGGGAGGCATATGTGGCTCCCACATAGGGTCAAGAGCCCTTGCCGGCAAAGCATTCCAACAAGGTTTCTTCTGGCCCACCGCCCTCCAGGATGCAACGACACTAGTAACCAAGTGTGAAGCATGCCAGTTTCATTCCAAGAAGCTTCATCAACCAGCTCAAGCCCTTCAAACAATCCCTCTCTCCTGGCCATTTTTGGTCTAGGGGCTCGACATACTGGGCCCCTTACCCTGTGTCATCGGGGGCTTTGGGTACTTGTATGTTGCGATTGACAAGTTCACAAAGTGGCTGAAAGTGGAGCCAGTGAGAAAGGCGACAGCATAGTCGGCCGTCAAGTTCTTCAAGGGACTCGTTTGCCATTTTGTTGTGCCAAATAGAGTCATCACTGACAATGGCAAACAGTTCACGAGTCGCACCTTCATGCAGTATATCCAAGACCTTGGCAGCAAAGTTTCCTTTGCTTCTGTTGCCCATCCAAGAAGCAATGGCCAAGCGGAAAGAACAAATGCTGAAGCATTGCGAGCCCTCAAAACGAGAACTTTCGACAGACTGCGCAAGTGTGGAAGGCGTTGGATTCATGAATTTCCAACGGTTCTCTGGTCAACCAGAACGACACCAAATCGAGCTACTAGCCAGACACCCTTTGCCCTGGTTTACGGGGCAGAAGCAGTTCACCCCACGGAACTCATATATGGGTCACCTCGAGTGCTCGCTTATGATGAGCTTGAGCAAGAGCAGTTGCACCAAGATGATGAGACGCTCCTTGAGGAAGATCATCTTCGAGCTGCTGTGCGAGCCGCTCGCTACCAGCAAACCTTGCACTGCTATCATAGCCGCAAGGTTCACGCCCAAATCCTTGAGGAAGGCGACCTTGTTCTTCGGGGAGTTTAGTCCGCCAAGAGTTCAAACAAGTTAACACCAAAGTGGGAAGGCCCCTATCGGGTAATACGAGTCACCAGGCCCGGCGCAGTCCGCCTGAAGACCGAAGATGGCATTCCGGTGAGCAACTCCTGGAATATCGAACATCTTCGCAAGTTTTACCCATAGGGCACGGTTGCTAGGAGCTCCGGCAACCCCCTTTTGTACTAGCCTTGCCGGCAAGGCATGTAACCCTATGTACAAAGCCAGGAGCACATCCTGTGTGTAGTTAGATAGTTTTTAGCATGTACAAGTCCTTGCTAGTTTCCATGTATATTGTCGGATATCGGGTTCCGGCAAAACCCTTAAGGTTCTAACTCTGGGGGTGTGCATGAAGATCTCCCCCCTACCGATCCAGGTCCCAACCCCTCGCTATGAATCTAAGATACACGATGAACAACACAAGGGACACGGGGTTTATACTAGTTCGGGCCACCGTTGTGGTGTAATACCCTACTCTAGTTTTGTGGTGTGGTGGATTGCCTCAGGGGCTGATGATGAACAGTACAGAGGAAGAGCAGCCTCGCGAGAGGTGTTCTTGGGCTGGTGCAGTGAACTACTTGGGTGAGTTCGATCGCCTCTGGATCTGATGAGAACTCTGTGAGATCTTTGTGTGTCCCCCCTCTACTGTGTGGGCTATCCCTATATATAGAGGCCCTGGTCCTTCCCCAAATAATGAGCGGGAAGGGAGCCAACAACGGCCATTTTCAAGGGGAACATGTAGTACAAGTTTTCCTGGCTAAAGTTGGTCTTCGACTGCCAAAGGCACTGGCGATGATGCCGTCTTGGGCTCCACGGTGACCTCCATCCTACCACTCTGTTGGTCTTGGTCTCTTTGCACTGAAATGGTAACCTTTGCTTGATGCCTTGGTACTCCACGCCTGCGCTTGCCCCCTTTGCACCAAAGAGGGAACAAGGACACTGCGCAGGCCGGCGCCGGCCTGCCTCCCGCCTGGTCTCGATCGTCATGGCTTGCGTCACGAGCACCTCGCGAGGTACCCCTGCCTTGAACTCTCCGTCTCTTCGCGAGCCTGCCTGGTGAGGCCGCTCCTAAGGAAGCCTTGCATCGTCCACCCCGCGAGGCTTGGCCCCTTGCGAGGGTATTGAGCTCGAGTTGATGAAGACGGGTCGTACTAGGCCATTCCTTGAGCCACGCCGTAGGTAGGCAAGTCTGGGGACCCCCGTTCCTAGAACGCCGACAGTAGCCCCCTGGACCAAGGCACGCTTGGACTTCGCTTAGCAGCGAAGCAAAAGGGAAAGTCCAAAGCGCCGCCAGCCCCAACAGCCTGCGGCCTTGGTCGCCGCGTGGCGGTTGATTGGACGTGGGCGTCTCCGCTTCCCCATGCTCCCTCGGTAACTGCCCGTTTGACAAAAAGGCTGGCTCGGTTAGGTCTACCTTCATTGCTCTCATTCGCCTTGCTCCAGATCCCCTTTCCTTCTCTTGCCCTCCTGTTGGAAATATGCCCTAGAGGCAATAATAAAATGATTATTATTGTATTTCTTTGTTCATGATAATTGTATGTTATTCATGCTATAATTGTGTTATCCGGAAATCATAATACATGTGTGAATGAATAGACCACAACACGTCCCTAGTAAGCCTCTAGTTGACTAGCTCGTTGATCAATAGATAGTCATGGTTTCCTGACTGTGGACATTGGATGTCGTTGATAACGGGATCATATCATTAGGAGAATGATGTGATGGACAAGACCCAATCCTAAGCATAGCACAAGATCGTGTAGTTCGTTTGCCAGAGCTTTTCCAATGTCAAGTATCTTTTCCTTAGACCATGAGATCTTGTAACTCCCGGATACCGTAGGAGTGCTTTGGGTATTCCAAACATCCCAACGTAACTGGGTGACTATAAAGCTATACTACGGGTATCCCCGAAAGTATCTGTTGGGTTGACACGGATCGAGACTGGGATTTGTCACTCCGTATAACGGAGAGGTATCTCTGGGCCCACTTGGTAATGCATCATCATAATGAGCTCAATGTGACCAAGTGTTTGGTCACGAGATCATGCATTACAGTACGAGTAAAGTGACTTGCCAGTAACGAGATTGAATGAGGTATTGGGATACCGACGATCGAATCTCGAGCAAGTAATGTACCGATTGACAAAGGGAATTGTATACGGGGTTACTCGAATCCTGGACATCGTGGTTCATCCGATGAGATCATCGTGGAACATGTGGGAGCCAACATGGGTATCCAGATCCCACTGTTGGTTATTGACCGAAGAGTCATCTCGGTCATGTCTGCGTGTCTCCCGAACCCGTAGGGTCTACAAACATAAGGTTCGGTGACGCTAGGGTTGTAGAGATATTAGTATGCAGTAACCCGAAAGTTGTTCGGAGTCCCGGATGAGATCCCGGACGCCATGAGGAGTTCCAGAATGGTCCGGAGGTGAAGAATTATATATAGGAAGTCAGGTTTCGGCCATCGGGAAAGTTTCGGGGGTCACAGTATTGTACCGGGACCACCGGAAGGGTCCTGGGGGTCCATCAGGTGGGGCCACCTATCCCGGAGGGCCCCATGGGCTGAAGTGGGAGGGGAACCAGCCCCTGGTGGGCTGGTGCACCCCCCCTTGGGCCCCTCCTGCGCCTAGGGTTGGAAACCCTAGGGGTGAGGGCGCCTCCACCTAGCTTGGGGGGCAAGTTTCCCCCCTGGCCGACGCCCCCTTGGAGATTGGATCTCCTAGGGCTGGCGCCCCCCTAGGGGCCCTATATAAAGAGAGGGGGAGGGAGGGCTGCGCACCCATGCTCCTGGCACCTTCCTCTCCCTCTGCAACACCTCTCCCTCTCGTAGAGCTTGGCGAAGCCCTGCCGAGATCGCTGATGCATCCACCACCACGCCGTCGTGCTGCTGGATCTCCATCAACCTCTCCTTCCCCCTTGCTGGGTCAAGAAGGAGGAGAAGTCTTCCCCAACCGTACGTGTGTTGAACGCGGAGGTGCTGTCCGTTCAGCACTAGGATCATCGGTGATTTGGATCACAACGAGTACGACTCCCTCCACCCCGTTCTCTTGAACGCTTCCGCCCGTGATCTACAACGGTATGTAGATGCACTCCTCTCTCTCGTTGCTAGATAAAATCCATAGATTGATCTTGGTGAAGCGTAGAATTTTTTTATTTTCTGCGACGTTCCCCAACACCTCCTGCTTCCGAAATCTCCAGATCCCCCTCATCCCATTTCCTCCAGCAAGCAATGGCGCCCTGTAAGACCGCGGCCGAGGCTCCATCGGCCTTGTACTCGCCGGATCTGGATCCCCCCAACATGACGGAGAAGAATCTCGCCCTCACGCGCCTGATGACGGTGGAGCAAGGCAGCGAGATGGGGTAGACTGTGCTCCGACATGGCTCCTCCAAGTCGGAGGACAAGGGGAGCACCTTCTATCCCTTCTTCATGAGTGCTGTCATTGCCGACCTTGTGCCTCCTTTTTCCGAGTTCTTCTATGATGTTCTCCGCCATTATAAGCTGCAGGCTCTACATCTCCATCCCAACTCTGTTCTTCACCTGTCGATTTTCTCCTACTACTGCGAGGTGGACGTCGGTGTGATGCCTTCCATGGCCTTGCTGCGCCACTTCTTCTTCCTCCGAGTCACTGGTGCCAATACCTCGGCATGCGCAGGCTTCGTTGCGTACTCCAAAACCAATGTGATCTTGAAGGCCGGGAAGAGGGCTGATGGCTTCTAGAGCAAGTGGGTCATGCTAGATGTCGGATGCATCAACTCTCGGCTGGCGCTGCCCATGGGGCAGCCCCAGGCCGATGAGGCATGGTCCTGTGCGAAGCTTGATGACCGGCGGGCGAAGCTGGTGCTGGAGAAGATGAACGCCGACCTGAGGCCGAGCAACATGAAGGCGGCGAAGCTGACCGGGGCCTCGCTCCTGAGGGAGTTCTTGGCGCACCGGGTGGCCCCACTTCAGGCGCACTCGCGCCCATTGTGGAGGCTCGGGGATGCGGACGCCGATCTCCGCCTGAACTCAGAGGCCCTAGCTGATGAAGGTCTGACCGCAGCTCTACGCTTCCTAGTTGGACAGGATGTAGAAGGTGTGGTGGGCGCTCTGGTCCCTTTGTTCCTTCGCAATGACTTGGAGCGGGTGGTGGACGCCATGCTGATCTTTGACGGGGACGGTCTGGTACCGGGGGTACCTCCCGAGGGCCATGCAGTGGCAGCGACGGTAGAGTTGTCCTCCGATGATTCCGGGGGGGGAGAGGAGGAAGACGAGAAGGAGGAGGAGCGCGACTCGGAGGCGACCACTGAGCAGACGGGGGAGACTTCCCCCTGGAACAGGGCCAACGTCCTCCGCTCCATGCCGAACGACGACGAGGCTGACACCAGGCGAGGGGGAGAGGACCCACCCGTGATCCCGAAGAAGGACAGGTCGGGGCTGATCTCTCGAGGGGCTACTATGGCCCTGGCACTGCTCGAAGCCAACTCCATCCCTTCTGGTGCGCCCTCCTCTGCCTCTGGACCTCCCAAGGCTGCGCCTCGCAAGAGGCTCTCGGGCTTTAAGCTTGGAAGTAGGCCGCCGGAGCACACCGCGATCGACTTGTAAGTAGTCGAGCTCCGCTTTGCTCTTGTTTTCGTTGTCAGGGCTTGACATCCTCCATTGTCTGGGTAGGCTGCCGCCTGCGGCGAAGAGGCTGAAGGGGGACACGGTAGCTTTGCTTTGGGCAAGCCCGTCTGTCATGGTCGCGCCTTCGCCTGTGGAAAGGGGAGGCATTGGAGCTCGCACCTCCCCTGCCCAGTCATCCTTGCAAGACCAGGAGGGACGCTCTGGTGGGGGCACAACCCCCGTGGCCTTGCTGACTCTGGAGGCACTAGCGCTTGACGTTGTCGCCGAGGTTGCCAAGGCTACGGAGCTCCCGGCCTCTCAAGCCGTGGTCACGCTGCCGTCTTCTCCTCCTGCTCCACTGGTTCCCGACTCCTTTGCCTCCTCCGCCGCCTTGGACCGTGCTGCTGATGAGCTGAGTCGGCTGTGATAAGATCTCCAGGGCGCGAACACTAGTAGAAAAACACCTATTAGTCCCGGTTCGTAAGGGCCTTTAGTCCCGGTTCATGAACCGGGACTAATGGGTCGTTACTAATACCTCCACCCATTAGTCCCGGTTCAAACATGAACCGGGACAGATGTGCCTCCACGTGGCCGGTCCGCCGAGCCCAGTCAGGGGGGCCTTTGGTCCCGGTTGGTGGCACCAATCGGGACCAAAAGTCCATGTTTTTTTAGAAAAGTGGCTGCTTTAGGGGTTTTGGGGGTTATTTTTAGGTTGTTATTATACCTAGCTAATAGAGAGAAGTGTCCTCTCTTATATCTTCGTCCTTGGTTTACCAACGCTGCTGCTATGTTCATTTCACCCGCTGATATAATAACTCATGCATGCTCGCATCAGACATCATCATATATAATAACAAGTCCTACTAATCATGCATCATCATACAACTTCTACTCGTTATTAATAATAAGTCATACGATCATCATCCTCATAGTCATCAAACCCAACTCTACATAACTGTTCTTAGCACGTGATCATTAGTATCAGGTAGGACCTAAACACCCTTAAGGTAAAATAGCATAAAACAATATAGACCCTGACTCTCCATTATGAAGAATGGCGATCATCCTGTCTCCAATTCTTGCCCTTCGCTGCTTTTTGCTTCCAAGAAGCTCCTTACGACTGTCCATACATTTTTTCCATTCTTTGATTGTCATGTCTCCACTTCTTTTAGAAACCCGGTATGGACAGTTGAGATTCGTAGGAAGACCTGGTTGTATGTTCATAACATTAAGGGTACTATGCGTATACATCAGATGAGGCACACAATCATTCGTGATTATCTGTTGGAAAACATAGTAATAACTTCGTAGTTAGCAATGATGTACTAGTTTTAGAAGTGTGCAAAAAGATGCACGGATGTCGTAATAGTAAAAAATCTTACCAGGGTATCTCCATGGTAGTTACCGTAGTTCAACACGTGCACTAGTGGCACGTATTGATCATAATGTTGAGGAGTTTGATTGTAGATATTCTAATTCTCAAGATCAGTACAAAATGCGACCAGATGATTTCTCTCCTGATAAGTTAATTCGGAGCCTTCGGTGTAGTAGGTTCTGTCTACCATCTTCCGCACATTCTTTGAAGAATGAAAATAAGCTGTCAATGGAAATAAGTTGTCAACTATTTTGAAATAAACAATATAAATTACTTAATAACTATGTTAAGCTCGCATGGGGGAATAATTGGAGGTGTATCCACAAGGACCCAAATCAAAGGTCTCTCTTGCTCGATTGTAGGATCACCAAGATCCATGGTGACAAGCATACCCTCATCAAAACCATACATCTTGCAAAGTGCTTCCCAATTTTTGCAACCAAAATGGGTTACACTCTGAGCATTGTACAGCTTTACTTGAAAATCCACACCATGATGGGTACTTAGGATAATTTTTTTGGTTTCCATACTTTCATGGTCTTCAAAACCCATCCTCTCCAAGACATAGCATCTTGCAAAGCATGGGATAAGCTAGTCGAATTGGAAAAGATGAAAAATACACATTAAAATAGCTGAAGTCGTGCTTAATTACGACAAAAACTATTGTCGTCGTTGCGTACCATATGAACATCGCAGGTC
The DNA here is from genome assembly GCF_018294505.1 of Triticum aestivum. NCBI lineage: Eukaryota > Viridiplantae > Streptophyta > Magnoliopsida > Poales > Poaceae > Triticum > Triticum aestivum. Next base: position 87,072,043 of record NC_057804.1, read on the forward strand.
TCCTTGAGCTTAATGCTGAAGCGCCAATCTTCGTCCAGCTCAATGAACCTGTCGCACATACCTGGGTCGTCGTGGCACCAGTCGCACTCCCCCGGGCGGTTTTCGTCGTCCGATGAGTACGACATTTCTGGCCTATGTTCATAATTCAAATATTAAACTAGATCATTATTATTAATCACGGGTTGACTATCAGTGATGTACGTAGCTCCTCCTTTCATTCCCGAGTGCATTATTACACCAAATTGTCTAGCACACGGGAATGAAGGAGAACTTATCCAATATGAGCATTCAATAAGCAAAACCAAATCATAAAATAAGCAAAACCAAATCATAAAATAAAGTAGTATTCAAATTAGCATGCATTCAATAATTATAAGCAAAAGTACATCATCTCTTGGTGTTCGTACATCATCGAATATTATCACTAATATAGCATCACTAATACAACTAGAACTGTAGCGCCCGACGGGTATCGACGCGGGCGGTGGACACCCAAAGATAAGGAACCATCACAGGATCATAGCTCTAGTGAGATCCCTGAAGAACCTGCCAGGTATTGTCGAACCTGCCCTCCAATGCAACCATGTAGCGACGGACGTGCTCGTCCTCCTCGCTGACACGGTGATGTACCACCTCCGTGGTGTCCGGAAGCCTCAGCACCGTCACTGGCCCACGCAACCGCCACCAAACAAGGATCGGGTCAACAACGGGCTGCCTCCTCACCAACCTACGTCCCCCGGAAGGTAGCACCTCCCAATACCAGCCCGGCGGAGCCCAGTCCCGAACATGGCCCTGATCAAGCAGGCCTCCATCGCCGAGTCGACGACGACGAGGATGGGGGATAGGCATCACCGACGTCGATGCGGGAACTACTTCTATATATAGTTAAAGAAAGTAGTTTTATTAATTAAATCAACTATCTAGTTCAACTACTAAGCACTTACTATAAATAAATAAAGTAGTACTTACTAAAAACAAACTACTTCTATATATAGTAAAATAAATTATTTTATTAAATCAACTAGCTAGTTCAACTATATATGAAGCACTTACTATAAATAAAATAAAATAGTACTTACTAAAAATAAACTAGTATTTTTCTAACTAATTATATTAAACACTTTCTCTTCTTATTTTTTTTCCTTTTTCTAAATACTATGAACAAAAAAATCATTAAATTCTATGAAAAAATTAATTACACAATCTAAATATCACCAAAAAATCTATTAACAATAATATCACCAAACATGCATATTCAACAATAATATCACCAAAAAAATCTATTAACAGAAAAAAATCTAACATAATATGAACAAATTAATTACACAATCTAAATTACACAATATGAACTATATATCTAAATTACTACACATCTAATCTAACAAAAAGATCTATTAACAATAATATCACCAAACATGCATATTCAACAATAATATCACCAAAAAATTCTATTAACAGAAAAAATCTAACATAATATGAACAAATTAATTACACAATCTAAATTACACAATATGAACTACATATCTAAATTACTACACATCTAATCTAACAAAAAAAATCGATGAACTACAAAAAAATCTAACAAAAATAAAAAAAGTTGCTCACAGCCGGCGACCGCGATGGCGAGGTGCGGCGCGGGGCAGCAACGGCGTCGAGGCAGCGCGGGCCGGGGCGGCGATGTAGGGGCGGCAGGGCGGGCGGCGACGGCGCGCGGGGCGGGGCGGGGCGGTGACGGCGTCGTGGCGGGGCGGGGCGGCGACGGCGTCGGGGCGGGGCGGCGACGGCGAGGTGGCGACACGGGACGGCGCGCGGTGTTGGGAGAGGATGAGGAGAGATCAAAGTCGGGAGAGGAGGATGGCGCGCTAAGTGCTACTTATATAGCAAAGGCTTTGGTCCCGGTTGGTGGCACCAACCGGGACAAATGCCCCTCTTTTGTCCCGGTTGGAGCTACCAACCGGGACCAAAGGCCTCTTTTCAGCAGCCCAAAGGGCGGGAAACGAAGACCTTTGGTCCCGGTTGGCGGCTCCAACCGGGACAAAAGAGGGGCATTTGTCCCGGTTGGTGCCACCAACCGGGACCAAAGAGGGGGATTGGTACCGGTTGGTGCCACCAACCGGTGCCAATGCACCCGTCTAATTACTTATTTATTTTCTGCAGCTGTTTTTTAGTTGATTCTTTCTGCAACTATTTTTAATTAGTCCCACCTCGCCAAGCGAGAGGCACTCGTAGCGGTTTATAAGCCCTAGTTGTAGAGACAACGAAGAAGAGGCTCAATGCTCACCTGCATGTTGCTTAGCTTCAAGCCTTGAGGATTAACTTTACTAAAAATAGTTGTGATTAACTTTACTAAAAAAATGAGCATAGAGGCTTATTTTTAATGACTTATTACAACTCAGAAATAAATAGAAGAAAAAATATTTGTGATTAACTTTACTAAAAAATGAGCATAGATGCTTATTTTTAATGACTTATTACAACTCAGAAATAAAAAGAAAAAAATAAATATAGCAGAAAAGAAAAAACTATATAAAAAACTACTCAGAAATAAATAGAAGAAAAAATAGTTGTGATTAACTTTACTAAAAAATGAGCATATATGCTTATTTTTAATGACTTATTACAATTCAGAAATAAATAGAAGAAAAAATAGTTCTGATTAACTTTACTAAAAAATGAGCATAGATGTTTATTTTTAATGACTTATTACAACTCAGAAATAAAAAGAAAAAAATAAATATAGCAGAAAAGAAAAAAAACTATATAAAAAACTACTCAGAAATAAATAGAAGAAAAAATAGTTGTGATTAACTTTACTAAAAAAATGAGCATAGATACTTATTTTTAATGACTTATTATAATTCAGAAATAAATAGAAGAAAAATAGTTGTGATTAACTTTACTAAAAAATGAGCATAGATGCTTATTTTTAATGACTTATTACAACTTAGAAATAAAAAGAAAAAAAATAAATATAGCAAAAAAGAAAAAAAAACTACTCAGAAATGAGCATAGATGCGCTTATAGAGAAAATTCAACCTAAATTCATAATAAATTTCAACTAACTTCAGAGAAATTCAGTATGAATTTAGGTTTAATTCCCTGTATAAGGGCATCTATTTTCATTTTGAGAGGAGCTCAACAAGGCAGAGAGGGAGGGGCTTATAAACCGGTCTGAGCCCCCTTCCACTACTACGAAAAGACCTACTAATGGCACACTGGTTTTGCCTACTAATGGCGCATTACCAGTGCGCCATTAGTAGCACGCCACTAGTATTTTTTACTAATGGCGCACCACTGGTGCGCCATTAGTATCTGGTATACTAATGGCGCACCAAGCAATGCGCCATTAGTATGTAACACCATGCGCCATTAGTGTGCCTCCCGGGGGGGCATACGTAAGCATGTGCTTTGTCATACTAATGGCGCATTCTGTGTTGATGCGCCATTAGTATCCTTTGGCATACTAATGGCGCACCTGGTGGTGATGCGCCATTAGTATGAATATTTGGGTTTTTTTTACTTTTCTGATTTTTGCACAGGTTACAAAATATATTATTGGACAGAATATAGGCAGCAGCACACAACAACATCAGATTCATCGAATACAATAGAAGATTAGTCTCCGAATACAATTCATCATATTAGTCTCCGAATTCAAAAGACCGAACAAAGATAAAACATTACAAGTCTCAAGACCGCGAGTATCGAGCTTGTCTTCACATTACAAGTCGATATCGATCATCTAAACTACCATCATATAGAAGAGAGTTGTGGTCATCACGATGAGCATCATCGCGATCAAACTGGTCTTCATCCGGTTCCTCCAACGCTCCCTCCTCTCTCCCGCTAGATAGCGGGCGTATCTAGATTCGGCCTCCGCCCTAGTGGTGTACCCTTTGTAACTGTTACCGCTGAAACGGTGAACCTGTCTCCGACACTCCTCCCAGTCGTCGTAGACTCCGGGAACCTTACCCTTGTACACGACATACGACGGCATCTCTATGCACAAGCCAAACAACAGACAATACATAAGCAATATGTAAGTATGCAACAAAAGGATCGGAAGAGAAAAGCAAGACATTAATAGCACGATTCATGGTCCTACTAATAAATAGCATTGATTACATCTAAGTTAAACGACTGTACAAACCAAAGAGACATACGAATTCATTAAAGTTTAATTACAACATGAGCCAATCAATGTTTCAGAACTACACATCACTACTTTCGACTCGACTCATCGGACAGGAGCGTGGATGAAGCCGCCGTCTGTCGTGATGGTCATGAAATCGCGGTCGTTGTCACCCTGCATTTGTAGCATTCCATCTATCTCATTGTTGGACGGTTGATATCTGAGGAAGAACTGCCCTGAGGTATGAAGGACATCTTGATGGATGATGTCCGCAAACTCCGACTGGATGCGAAAGAATTCTTGTCTGAGGTCCGCGTCCTGGATTGCCGACAAGTTCGCGGCCCAACCTTTGAGATTATCTGGTAGCAGAAGTTGATGATGGTCCCTTACGATCGCCCGCATGTGATGGAGGGCGTAGTAGGCATCCTTCTGACCGCCAGGCGGCTGCTTGACGCAGCAGAACTTCGTATTGTGTGAGAACATGTGCTTGCCGTACTTACGAACTGCCCTGGTGAAGGTGCCTCCAGATTTGGCGTAGCCGGGGAGAACATCATCAAGAACTTTCTTGACATTTGTGTAGTCTATCTTGGAGTTACGGTTCGGGTCGAAATACGTGGCCATGGAATATTTCGGGCTTAAGAGGATGAGTGTGCAATGTGTGTCACTGCACAGAACACGGAATGTTAGAAAAAAAAGAACGATCGAAATCTAAGAAATCATATGTTACGGGGCGGTTAAGGGATGACTTACTCGGGAAAGTAAGCCACAAGGAAGTTATCCTTATCTGGGTTTGCCAGAATGACGCCTTCGAGGTGTGAACTCGCAACTTGGCGGTCCCCAGCGCTGCTCAAGTGCTTGGCATGCATGTAGAAGGGGTCGACTATCACGATGTCCGGGGTCTTGTCTCTAATGATCCGCATCTCCATACTCAGCGAAAACAGCCGAACGAAGGTGTAGTGCTGCGGATGAAGGTTAAACATATCAACGATGTCATCAAACCGCAGGACGATCGTACCCCCGATGTCGCCATCCACAAAGCCCTTGCCCTCTGGCACCTTGGCCTCGAAAACCGGGTATGCCACATCCTTCTCTTTGAGACGCTGCTTCTCCAAAGAAAGAACACTATCGTGCAGACTCCGTATAGCAAAGGTGGCATCATTCAGCATATTTGGCGGTAGCATCGCCCTACCCGCCACATGCACCCTCCTCGAGATATCCTTAGGTGAAGGTGGCCCGTCCTGAGCATGGATCAAACTCGGTGCCGGTTGGCTCGCACCGGCGCCCTTGTTAGTCTTTCATTTTCATCCCTTCTTCTTGATCTCCTGTAATCGGACCGAGTTCTGCTCATAGACCGCCTTCTTGAGCGTGTTGGGGCTGATAATATTTCGCACCTCAGCTATCTGAGGCTCGGTGAAGGCGGGAGCTGGAGGCGTCTCCTGAGAACTGTACGCCAGACGACGCCTGTTGCAATTGGATTTCTCCGTCGTACCAGCTAGATTGCGGTCGTCTTGGTTGGGTTCTTGAGAAAGAGGCCCGCAGAACTCGTTAGCGTACCCATGTTCGGCAAAGTTCTTATCAACTTTGGTAAATGTATCGTCGTCGTTGTCGTCGTCGTCCGAAACCTGTGCCATAGGGCTGTCCGGATCTTGTGCCATAGGGATGTCCGGCAGGTCCGGTAGCGTTGCGGCGTTCTTGCCATGGCTTGGCGCCGGCACGACTGGCGGTCTTGTCTGTGGGGTGGTGTCCCCCGCCCCCAAACAAATCTGGCTCTTCGGCCAAAGCAGGGGCCAGTTTACGCAGGCGCTGAGGGTCATCTCATCTTCTTCGTCGGCCCCAGCGGGTCGAATCGGAGGTAACAACTCGTCGCAGCCTGGCAGCACCCGAACCACTTCAACCCTATACACAGTGGGTGGCATCGGATTACCGTGGAACATGGGGTTGCCCGGTTGAACGATTATGCCCTTGGCGACATCGACCAACTCGGCGCCCACGAAGTGCAGAAGAGTGCAAGGAACATCGGCGGTGCCCTGCGAAAACATGTACAGGGCGTCAGGGATGCCCAGTCAAAGGCAAGGAGATGAAGTCATCGGCCGAGAGGCTTAGTTACCGTGATGCCGTCGAGCTCGGCTAATGTCGAGGCACCGCCAATGGCGGGCGTGCAACTGACGGAGGGGGCGCTTGCTGGCGAGGTGCCGGCCGGCGTACACCCGGGTGCATTAAGCTCCAATGCCCGTGCCGGCACCGGAGACACGAATACCGGCTCCGCCGGAGACACCAATGGCGCCGCCTGCGCGCTGTGCGAGTTGCTGGCCGTGAAGCTGGGAACCGGGGGAGGCCCCTGTTGGCCGCCCACAATCCACGTCGTCAGCCCATGAATCAACGTAGGCACCATGGCGTTGAGCTTCGTTCCCAGTTGTTGTTCCACTTGCTCTTGGACAAGCTCCGGAATCCGCACCACTTGTGCCTTGAGTGCTTCAACCTCGCGCGTCTGGCTTTCCGAGCTGGTCTTTTTCTCCTTCCGCACACCAGCGGTATAGTATGACCCCCATTTTGTGGACAAGCCTTTGCCGGCCACACGATCAGCTGACTTCGGCTTAGTGAGCTTATCCTTGTTTTTCATTACGTTCAATGCCATATTTAAAGGGGTGTAGAAAGGGCAGCTCTGAGACGACCCCACGCTACTGCTTTCAGTGTCCTGCGAAAGGAACGTGAACCATTTAGAAATATTGGGGATTAATTAGAGTGCAACCATATGGAGCTAATTACGCGGGGGTGTATTCCTTACCAGAACAAGCTCAAGCGCCCTGGTCTTCGGATCCGTGGTAAGCTCCTTTGTTATCGGGTCCTCCTTGTACCGGGCCCTGACATAGTTCCTGGTCTGCTTGTCACCGCTGTATTTCTCGAAGCGGGGCGGTAGGCCTTGCTCGGCACGCTCCGCGTCCTCCTTGTCCCATATAGGCTCCGCCACTCTGTAACCGCCGGGACCGAGTTTGTGTTCCCCTAAGTTCAACTCCCGCATTTCTTTCCCCCACTGACTTGATTCGGAGGTTGCGCTGCTCTCGCACTTGATCTTGAACTCCTTGTACTCATCTTCGCTCATCAAAGGATATTTCGCCTTGATCTTCTCATAACTATCACCTTTATCAATCATTCTCTTCACCGCGCTTCTCCAAGTAGACAGGGTCGTGCTCATCTTCGTGAGGGCGGCACTGTTCACTTTATTCCCTGAGAGGCGTGTGTTTTCAAATTCGGCGGGGAACTTGTATCGTTCGTGCAGCTTCGTGAAGAGGAGGTTGCGCAAATTCCCGTGGTCCTTATTCCTAAGGTTATCGGTGTTGATCGAGACGGTGCTCCGGAGAATGCACCCGAGCTGAAGCGAGTTCCCCTTGACTATATGTTTGAGCTCCGTTGGATTCCCGTCGGAGTCCACTTGAGTGAATTCTTCCTTGAGGGTGCGGAGCGCATTCGGGCGCCGGTCCTTCCTTTGCTTCTTTGGTTGGCTGCCATCTGTGTGTGCGCCGCCATCATCAGTGGTGGCATCCTCGGCGGCACCATCAGTGGTGTCATCCCCGACGCCACTAGGGGTTGTGTAGTCAGGATCGGTGTCTTCCGCGGCGTCCTCATAGCGGTGAGGTTGTTCCTCCATCTCCTGGGACAGCTCCCAGAATTGCTTGCCGCCCGAACCACCGGCCTCATCGCTGTGGGCCATGTTTCGCTCTAAATAGGAAAAAAATTGGTTATTGTCAAGGAACAAGATCATGGTCTCATCATTTAGGGTTCATCCACGCTGAGGCACCCTAAAAGCCTAAGCTTTCATCTTTTAGGGTTTGTCGACGCCGAGGCACCCTAAAAAGCCTAAGCGTACATCATTTAGGTTCTCATCGACACCGAGGCATCCGGGGCAGCCAAGTTAAGTTTTCATCATTTAGGGTTTATCGATGCCGAGGCACCCTAGGTTGGGCCTAATCACTTGGCACTAATCACTTGGATCTATTGCCACCTATGTTGGGTTTATCATCTAGGTTTTATCGATGCTAAGGAGAATTCTAAGTTGGGCCTAATCACTTGGCTCTATTGCCACCTATGGTTTAATGCAGTAAGATTAAAGGGGCAGTTCATCCTACTTAATTAAGTACTAAGATACCCTGGCGCATGCATTAGTTGCAAGTACCCCATATGTCCTATTTTTAGCAAAGTCATGCTAAAATTCAAGGAAAATTTCAGCATGACCTTTGCTGAAAATAGTACATATGGAGTACCCGAATTTGCCGGAACGGAAGTTAATCAACATTCTGGCAAACTCAAGGGCCTCTCGGGGTACCTGCAAAATCATCACGACACGATGGTCGGAGACAAAACCCAGCAAACTAGCACCACAATGTGCCTCTACTTTCATATGGATGAAAAGGCCACAGACCATATGGTCCTCTGCTTTCATATGGACAAAAATCAGCTCAACTTATGTGAGTTTCCATTCCAGATCTAATAGCAGCAAGTTGTTCACTTGTACTTGCAGGCTAAGAGCTTTGAGATTTTAGTTGGCCAGGTAAACAGCGAATTGTCCCCTAAAGTTAAGAGCTTTGAGATTTTAGTTGGCCAGGTAAACAGCGAATTGTCCCCTAAAGTTCATATATGCTACTATAAAACAGTTTCAATAGAGGTTCTGAGTTTCAATGTCTTAAAATTATTATCATTTTCATGTGGGAAAAATCTTAAAGTTATATGGTGAGATGCTTAATTAAGAGCAAACTCAATTTTGATGGTATCTGTGGTAGAACTTGTTGAATTGTGTAGTCCAAGTAGCTAGCTGCCTTCAAGAAAAGAAATCTGCAGTGGCACATCTGCTCTCTGAATACATTGGCAAGAAACAAAACAACACCTAGTACCATCCATCTGCTATGGCCGTATCATTCAGTTTAACTAAGCACTAACAGGTAATTATATAACAGAAAACTTGGCGCGTGTCACTTAGCTTGGGCAAGCAACATACCTCGTCCTCTTGGTTAGTCCAAACAAGCTGTATGTTGAGCCTCAACTCACCACCTGCACATTTTACAATACCCATGAAATGAAAAACTAAACATAATTGTCAACCAACAAAACCAAAACACAAACAGGACTTCAAATTTTCACGATCAGGAAGAAAAACAGGGTTTTCAACTACTATATTCAGTTTCATGGCATCAATTGAACAGTTGAAAAAGAACAAGCATCATTTAAATATCTTGCTGCTAACAAACATAACTAATGTCAGTACTCAAAAAATAGAGTGACCACACAGGGAACAAACAAACTATTCACTTTTTATTTCTTCAGAATTGGACCAGACAGAGAACAACTCCTTGGAAGCAAACTGAAACCATGCTAAAACTATACTGAAACCATGCTGAAACTTTACTAAAACTACTCCTTGCAAGCAAACTGAAACTACTCCTTGGAAGCAAATTGTCTTGGAAGGAGTATTGTGTGCACAAATCTACTCCAACTAGTTGCTTTCACTTAGAGATTGTTAGCACAAATAGCATGAGTCATTCTTCAGACCATTACAAATAGAAACAATGGCAACCAAGGTTAAAAACCAACAATCCTATATATTATTCTGAAACTTGATATATTGAAATCACTTAGCACTCTCTTTATGTGTTCATTCAACACTTAAAATTGAGGAAAATAATACCAACTAGGATCGGTATGACCTTCATTTTTCATTTTCTGTATGATCAATTAAATCTTCTGCCAGCTAATATGAAAAGGTTCAACAACTTGAAACGTAACTCTTGCTTGGTGTTCCAAATCATTTCATTTATATTTTCACTAATAGTAGGAATTATTTCATAATAGAATTTACCCCAAAAACAAATTCCTTTAATGCCATTTTCAAACTCTGAGTTGCCTGTGTTGCACTAAAACTAATTCAAATAATTTTTATAAAATTGCCACAAAATTTTTGGGAGACCCTATAATTCCTATAAATCATTTTTGAACAAAGACCCATCCTACTCTTTTGAAATTTTTGAGAGAAACACCCACTTTTCCATTCCGATCCATGTTTAGTTTACAACAACAACCCTATTTCCCCTAGCTCCTAAAAATCTACAAAATTATCCCAACACAAGAACAGTACCTACACTCCTTTTTCCAAACATCTCCTAATCACAAGTTCTAAATTTTCAATAGGCCACATGGATTTGCTGAATCAGCATAAACCTTTCAAGTACCAAAAATGCAGCATTTCCTTGGCACGACCAAGCTACTTCACGACAATTCATCTTTTAAGAATTCTCACATTTCATATATCGTCTTTTTCAAAACAAAAAAAGTATCTATGGGGCTTGCAGAGGCGGGCGCCGGTGTGGCGCGACGCCAGGACGCACAGGACGCGGGCGGCTGTGCGACGACAGGCAGCAGCGCAGCAGAGAAAGTAGCGTCAGGAGTGGCAGCAAAACAATAGAGTAGCAGTAGCAGAACCATCAGCGATGGGAGCAACAGGGGGAAGGGACGGCCGATGGGGGCGACGGGTGCATGCGACAGAGTGGGGAATGGGTGGGGTGGAGGAGGCTCACCACGGGGAGGGCCGGAGGAGAGCTCAACGAGGCCGGGGTGACGAGATGTGGGCGGACGAACGAAGAAGGCGGCGACGGCGGCGGCTACGCGAGACCCCGGCTCGAGCTGGTTCCCTGAACGGAAGAAGCCAAACGCGGTGATCCTCCTGGACGTCTTCCCGCGCGACAACGACGACGGTGGTCGCGGCAACGACGAGCGGGCCGCGGTCACCACGCGATCTGATGAGTTCAAATCGAACTAGAGGGATGCTCGGGAGTGGCGATGGCTTGCGGTGGTGAGGGGTGGAAGAGCTGCGGTGGTGATGGGTGGAGGAGTGCTGGATGTGGGGACGGGGTGCACTGGAAAGGGGTCGTCGGCGGCGAGGGGGAAAGGGATCTGGCGCGGGGGGCGAGGGGGCTAGGGATTTGATCTGGCGCGGGGGCGAGGGGGAAAGGGATAGAGGGGCGAAAGGGATAGCAATGGCGCACCACCCAGGGGTGCGCCATAAATACATCCATAGCAATGGCGCACCACCGAGGGGTGTGCCATAAGTAAATTTTTTTATTGATAACAATGGCGCACCCTCTCCTGGTGCGCCATTAGTAACTTTTATTTTTTATTTTTTATTGATAAAAATCATTACACTATATACAGGAGATGAGTAGAGGAGGGAGGGAGGGAGGGAGCATTTACATTTGTTGACGGGTGCGGGGGGTCGTGAAAAAATATTTAGTTTCATCTAATATTTTTTTAGAAAATGACAAATCAAATCTGAAAAAATTTATGAATGTGAAAAAATATCATCAAATTTCTTATTTGAAATTATTTACGAATATTAAAAAATATCATCAAATTTGTTATTTGGAAATATTTGAAAAAATATCATAAAAATTTAAAAATATTAATGAGTTCACAAAATATTAACAAATTAAATACTTTTTGTGAGTTAGATATTCAATACCATAATAAACATAATTCAATATTCATGAGGACTAGAATAGAAGAAATATCATTTCAAAATGTCGAAATACAATCGAGAAATGAAGACTATGATTTAAATACAATCGATCTTAGCTAGCTATCTGTTCACAATCTTCTTGCCCTTCTTTTTCGCAAATGGAGTTCTTCTGTGGAACGGACGTACTTTAGGTAGGGTGGTCCTGCTTCTTCTTGTGGCGTGTGCTGCTACTTCATCGTCGTCATCATGTTCGATCTTCGGGTCACCGTACTTGTAGAAGTCTTGCTCATTGGCTACTCCATCCATTCCGATGATCTTCCTTTTGCCTCTCCTCACGACAACACGACTTGGCTTTGACGGGTCGGTAATGAAGAAGCATTGGTCCACTTGGGAAGCCAGTACCCATGGCTCATTTTTCGCGGTGACGTTTGCGCCCACGGTCTTGGATTTGGCTTCGGGTATAACCATGGTGGTGAAATACTGGTCTTCTTTTAGGACGCTCTTGGCCCATCTGACACGGAACATCAGGACCTTCTCTCCAGCGTAGCTCAGCTCCCAGATCTCCTCGATCCTTCCGTAGTATCTGTCCTTGTCGTTGCCGGTGTAGGATTCCATCGTTACCTCGGAGTTTTGATAACCATCGCTCTTCATATCCTTGTTCTCGGTGTAGAATGTGCAGCCATTGATATCGTACGCCTCATAGGTCATCAGGTTGTGCTCGGCGCCCTGTGACAAGGCGAATATGACTTGTTCTTCCGCGGAAGAATCCTCATGTAAAGGGTACGACAAAAGCTTCTGCTTGAACCAACGCGTGAAACATGAGTTGTGCTCTTTGATTATATCTACATCCGTCCTCTGTTGGCCTCGGTCATTGTACGTCTTCTCAATAAAGGTTTTGTGTTCTACCACCCAAGGATCGACCACGTCTATGTGTTATAGCGCGACTAGGTTTGCTCTTTCAAAGTCGGCGAGTCGACCCTCGAAGTCGACATGCATTTCGCGGCGACCCGCATGGTGACCCCATCCAGCGAGCCTGCCGAGGTGCCTGTTGACGGGCAGACCAACGGGGTTCTCGATGCCTAGATAATTCGTGCAGTAGGAGATGCACTCTTCGGTCAGAAAGCCCCTGGCTATACTTCCCTCTGGACGTGACATGTTGCGAACGTATCCTTTGATGACACCATTCATCCTTTCGAACGGCATCATGCTGTGCAGGAACGTCGGCCCGAGTTGGATGATATCCTCCACGATATGGACCAGCAGATGCACCATAACGTCGAAGAATGCGGGCGGGAAGTACATCTCAAGCTCGCATAGTATCACCACGATCTCTTCCTGTAGCCTTCTGAGTTGCCTCACGCCAATCGACTTCCGAGAGATGACGTCGAAAAAGTTGCATAGGCCAAATAGCGTTTCACGGACGTGCGCGTCCATGATCCCACGGATTGCAACTGGAAGTATCTGCGTCATCAGCACGTGACAGTCGTGAGACTTCATCCCGCTGAACTTCTGCTTCGCTGGGTCTAGGTATCTGCTTATCTTCCCCGCGTAACCGTAAGGAAGTTTTACTCCTAGGAGGCAGGTGAAAAACTGCTCGATCTCCTCCTGACTTAGAGTGAAGCACGCGGGAGGGTAGTCATTTCCGGTCTTCTTGGCCTTTTTGCCTTTGCGACGACTTTCTGTGTCCTGCTTCGCCTCATCATCATCATCATCATCATCATTAGCGTGAAGCTCCTGCCTGATGCCCATTGATTTCAAGTCTGCCCTTGCTTTCGGCCCATCTTTGGTCCTCTCTGGCATGTTGAGCAGGGTACCAAGCAGACTCTCGCACACGTTCTTCGTGATATGCATGACATCAAGGCTGTGAGGCACACGGTGGATCTTCCAGTATGGCAAGTCCCAGAAAATAGACCTCGTTTCCATACCTTCAGCAGCGGCTCTGGCGCCTTTCGCTTCTTTCCCGGCTCTGGCGCCTTTTGCTTCTTTCCCGGCAGTGGGCAGTCTTTCCAATTTTTCAACAGCTCGTCTATTTCCTCGCCGCTCCTCGTACACGGGCGTTTTCGGGGTTCGGTTTCACCATCGAACAGATCCTTGCGTTTCCTCCATGGGTCATCATCGCGAAGCCACCTTCGATGTCCCATGAACACGGTTTTCAAAGACCCGTGATCTCTATCTAGCTGGCGATACGTTGTGTCATCCATGCACCTTACGCATCCAGAAAATCCGTGGACTACCTGCCCCGCGAGATATCCGTAACCGAGATAGTCGTGCACCGTCGTGAGCAGTGCGGCTCTCATAGGGAAATATTCTTTCTCTGCGGTGTCCCACGTATTGGCTGGCGTTTTCCACAGCGTGTCTAGCTCCTCCTTCAGCAGCCCCAGATACAGATTGATGTTGTTCCCTGGTTGTTTCGGCCCTTCAATTAGCATACTCATGTGAATGTACTTCCTCTTCATGCACAACTAGGGGGGAAGGTTGTACATCCACACAAACACAGGCCAGGTGCTATGTGTGCTTCTCTGGCTGCCAAACGGATTGACTCCATCGGTGCTCGCGCCCAGCATGATGTTCCTTGGATCCTTCCCAAATTCTGGGTATTCGAAGTTCAACGCTTGCCACTGGCTCGCATCCTTAGGGTGACTCAGCATCTTGTCTTTTTTATTTATCTCCGGATCATTTCCGTCATCTTCCCGCTTCTTCTCCTCCCTATCCGCGTGCCAACGCAGGAGCTTTGCTACCTTAGGGTCCGCGAAATACCGCTGCAGACGAGGAGTGATCGGAAAGTACCACACCGATTTTCGAGGAGCTTTCTTCTTCTTCTTGTATCGAGTGACGCCGCACACTGGACATATGGTAGACTCTGCATGCTCGTCCCGATAAATGATGCAATTGTTCATGCACACATGGTATTTCACATGCGGTAAATCCAGAGGACACACGATTTTCTTCGCCTCCTCGAAACTGGTGGGGCACTTGTTCCCCTTGGGAAGACGTTCGTGCCAGAATGACATGTTCTCGTCGAAGCATGCGTCGGTCATTTTGTGTTTTACCTTCATCTCCAGAGCCATGAGCGTTACTTTCAGGCGGGTATCCTCGGGCCTGCATCCTTCATACAATGGAGTAACCGCATCTATCTCCAGTTGATCCAGCTTGCCTTTCTCTTGGGCGGCAGCTCTTGCGTTATCCGTCTGCTTGAGAAGCAGCTCTTGAATATGAGGGTCCTGCACCCAGCCTCCATCGTCGTCTGCTCCGGCATCTTCATCTTCATGATCATGCCCTTCGTCTTGATCTTCCTCATCATCATGTACGACATCTTCTACATGATGACTGTGTACTGCATCACCGTCGTGATCATGTCCTGGAGATTCTTCGTCTTCTCGCCCGCCCTCGCCGCGGTGGTACTTGTCTTGTTGCCCTTCCTCATTTCTTCCCCGGCCCCCATGGACGACTTCATAGTCATCTTCATCACCTTGCCACCGATAGCCATCCATGAAACCACGCAAGAGCAGGTGGCCCCGCACCTGCCCGGAATCCGGGTCCGCAATAAGGCTCTTCAGCTTGCATCTTCGACATGGGCATCTTATCTCCGTCTCGTTCTTTTGAAGCATCTCGGCCTTCGCGGAGCTCAAAAACCTATTCATGATGCCTTCGGTCATCGTGCGTACCATGGTCGCCTACGGGGTAGAGCAAAACGATATTTTAGAACGAAGAAAAAATTTGGCATGACCTTCCCTAAAAATAGGACCAAAAAGAATGCATAGTGCCAAAATTCTCGCCAAAACGGAAATGAATCAACATTCCGGCAAAATATTGGCAACTATCGCATTTCAAATACCGGTACCTGCAAACACAAACATATATGCAACACCACAAACACATGCAACACCACAAACATACATATATCTAGATAGGCCACAAAAAGTGCATGTGCACGTTGTTGGAGCGAGCTAGGGAGAAAAAAAGTAGATCTACATCATGAAGATAGCTTCCCCCTTACTTACCTATCCAAAAAGGTAATTTCACCACTTAATTTTGATGAATCTATTGTGGAAATGAGGTGAGGAGGAGGAGGCAGCCGAAAGCTTGGAGAAGGAGGTGGAGGGAATGAAGTGGGGAAAGTGAGTGGGTAGGTGTGGCTGTCCAAAATATCTTGTTGGGGTCCCAGGTTACTAATGGCGCACCACCTGCAAATGCACCATTAGTATGCCTGGTTACTAATGGCGCACCTGCAGATGGTGCGCCATTAGTAGTTTTGCAAAAAAGTAAAAAAAAAAATATATATACTAATGGCGCACCGAGTCATAGTGCGCCATTACTAGTTTAAACTAGTAATGGCGCACTATGAAATGGTGCGCCATTAGTAGTTTTGCAAAAAAAGAATAAAAAAATACAGTAATGGCGCACTGTCTGCCTGGTGCACCATTACTAGTTAGAAATAGTAATGGCGCACTTCGACCTGATACGCCATTAGTATGTCTGGAAAAATGAAAAAATAATAATACTAGTGGCGCACCCTGTTTCTGGTGCGCCATTAGTGTCTTCCACACTAATGGCGCATCACCAACTGGTGCGCCATTAGTATATAGTAGTGGCGCACTACTTCCATGGTGCACCATTAGTATCAATCCTATCTATAGCCCTTTTCCTAATAGTGTTCGGTTGGCGAGGTGGTACTAAACTCTGGCCGCAACAAGGACCAACCCTTTAGTCCCGGTTGGTGGCCTGAACCGGGACTAAAGGGCAGCCTTTGGTCCCGGTTCATGCCTCCAACCGGGACCAATAGTGGTGGGCCAGGAGCGAGGACCATTGGTCCCGGTTCGTCCCACCAACCGGGACCAATGGCCCACGTGGCCCGGCCGACCCCCGGGGCTCATGAACCGGGACCAATGCCCCCATTGGTCCCGGTTCTGGACTGAACCGGGACTAATGGGCTGGCCCTGCCTGGATCATTGCCCCCTTTTCTACTAGTGGAACCCCCGCCTGGTGGCCGGGCGCCTCGAGCTGGTCTCTGGCTGGGTTCGCTCTGACGCCTCCGTACGAGTGGTGCTGAGCCAGGCTGTGACAGCTTCCGACGAGGAGAAGCAAGCCGCCTCCCAGGCCATAGCTGCTCGCGACACAGCATTGAAGGATGCTTCAACTGTCCGGGGCCGCTACAAGGCGCTGGAGGACGAGCTGCAAGGCCTGCGCGATGAGCTCGCCAAGGAGGTTCGCGACCATCAGGCGAAGGAGGAAGAGATGAAGGCTCGGGAGGCCACCATGGACTGCGACGCCGAGCTCTCTGCTGATCGCGGCCGGCTGAAGACAATGGAGCAGAAGCTGAAGGCAGAGAGGATTGAGCTGGATGCCAAGGCGAAGGTCTTGGCCGAGGATCACGCGGCTTTCACGGATTATGAGGAGAGATCCCGCAAGGTGTTGAAGTCGCTTTACGATGATGGTCTAGAGAAGCCGCTGGCCGGCGCCACTCACGGTCCTGCCAAGCTGCTTCCCTTCCTGGTCGAGGCACTTGAGGAGGTCGTGACCGGCATCGGCCCCATGGCCGAGGTCGAAGCTCGCGTCCTTTCCTCCGCGGCACCGACGCGGATCCTCAGCCACGTCTACCTTCGCAACCCCGACGTCAACCTGTGGACACCGAGCGCTCCGCCGCTGCTGCTGAGGCCGTAAAGGGCCGAGCGGAAGCCTTGCTGGCGAAGTTCCGCGCCTTCGCCCCCGCGCCCAAGGCAGGTTCTGCTGGTTCCGCGGCCTCGGGAGGTGGGGCTGACAAGGGCGACTCCACCACGAGCGACGGCGCTACCCAAGGGTGATCTCCTCGCGGCTTCTCTCATGTTTCAGCTCCATCAACATGCACCGTGCCTCGGGGAGGCATTTAAACTTGTGTTTGGTATCGTGAGGACAATTTATGGTTTGTAATATTTGCTTTTGAATTTGCGAGATTTTGCGGTTTCCTTCCTATTTCCTTTGTGTTCTACATCGGCAGGGCACGGCCCCGCGCATACCTCAGCCGTCATTAGCCCCGACCAGATCACCAGGACGGGACTAAGGAGTGAGGGGCTACGTTTCAAGTCAGGCTCTTGAGTCGCAATGCTCAGGAGTCCCCCTTGACGCGCAAACAACAAATAGGGAGGGGGTGTACGAGTAGATCTGTCATTCTACGTTGGCGGGGGCTAGCCCCGCACATACCTCAACCGCTTTAGCCTTTCAGAACTAAGGGGTGAGGGGCTACGTGACCAGTTAGGCTCCTGAGTCGTGATGCTCAGGAGTCCCCATTGACGCTCAAACAGCCTTCATACCTTGCTCTGCACGGGGAGAGGCACATGATGACCAGGTCCAAGGGACCTGGCTGGGTGGCGTGCGCTCGGGCGTGACCCGGGCACAGCCCCCATGTCCAGCCCCCTCGCGTGGCGCACCTGAGGGTAGGCGTTGTGATGAGGACAGACACTAAGCTCTGGGCTCCCCGAGGTTGATACAACCATGGCCCGCCCTTAGTTTTTTATCACCGTGGCCCGCTTCCACTGGTACGTGGGAGGGGAGCCCCTCCGGGAGGAGCCCCCGGGGCAAGTACAGCCCCGCCCTGACATGTGGCCGGCACGGTAGGGCTAGACGAGGTGTATCTGGGCACCCGTGAGCCAGCGCGGGACTCACGAGGCCCTACCTCAAGGCGGGTTGCGCCTGATCTTGAGCCTTGGGCGGTTGAGTGTTCCTGCGAGGTGGTTAGATGCAAATGCTCTACGTCCTCACATCCTGGCCCTTGAGCAAGCTCAGCCACCGCTAGTATGCCAGGTCGCGATGTCGTGGACAAGGCCAGGGGGTGAGGGCTGGAGAGCCAGTAAGAGCCCCTGAGTCGCGATGCTCAGGCGCCCCCCTTTTAACATGCAAGCGGTTTGCATTTGGGAGAAAAAAGGGGCCGCGATAGGCGAGAGATGATAATCATAGGCGAGTTAAGCATGAAAAGCAAACAGGCTTAGGTAGCTGCAGGAAGGATACACCCCACTGGGTCAGGCCCGCGCGGCTTAGGGATGATGCAGCCCGAGGGGCGCCCCCGGCAAGGTAAACTAAAGACATAAGCAAAACGGATACATGCCGCGGGGACGGACCCATGCGACCTAGGAATAATGCAGCCCCGAGGGTGCTCCCAGCTGAAATGAAACTCGAAAGATGTCACCCGATATCATTTTAGAGCGGGTGTTGGAGTAGCTGATGATGCGCGATGAAGAAGCCGATCCTCATGAGCCATCGGAGCCCTGAGCCTTAGGAGGCTCTGGGGTTCCGGGCGGCTCCTCAACGTCCATCTCCATCTCTGCTAGGAAGCGCGCGGTGCCTGGCCTCCTGAGCTTCCAGAATGCTCCGCATAATACGCTGATGAGCAGCAGACGCGTTTGGCAGGCCGAAAGGCATGAAAATGTAGCTGCATGGTGGACCCTCACAGCCTCCCACGTGCGAAGGCCAGAAACGCTCCTGAGACGCGACTCGGTTGATCCTTGGGGAGTCGATGCAGATGCGCAGTCCGCCATCCTCGCCTGGATGGGGGGCTACGCCGGGGAGGCGGTGATCGCCACGCATGACTCTTGATTCCTGCAGCTCCTGGGTTACCTTGGTGATGAACTCCTGAGAGTCGGCCCCCCTTGCCTCATGCCTTCCTAAGGGAAACGTGCCACGAAGCACGCCTCCAAGTGGTGCCCGAGCACCTCCCTCATGACCTTGGCAAGGTCTGAGGCCCTCCAGGAGAGAGCCGCCGAGCCTTGCCCTAGGAGGGCGCCGGGCGTGCTTTCCTATGCGATGGAGGGTGGCTCCCCTTGCACGGGCGAAGATCCTGACGCGGTGCCTCCAGAGATGCCTGCCTCCCGAGGCCTTGAGTTGGCCGATGTCTTCTTCTTCTTAGGAACTGCCTCGGGAAGGTTCTGACACTTGCTGCCTGGGTCCTCATTTGATGTAGCTTGGAAGGCACGATCGAGAGAGCACACCGCGTCTTTCTCTTTGCAGGGGACTGTGATGACTCCGCCGCTTCCCAGCATCTTGAGGACATTGTAACCGTGGTGAGTCACTGCCATGAACTTGGCCAGGGCTGGATATCCGAGGATGGCATTGTATGGCAGGAGAATGTGGGCAACGTCGAAGTCGATGAGCTCGGTACGGTAGTTCTTGCGCTGCCCAAGGGTGAGAGGGAGGCGAACCTACCCTATCGGAGTGGTGGAAATGTTAGTTACTCCTGAGAAAGGTTTGGTCGGCTGAAGCTGGTCATATGGCACTTGGAGGTTGTAGAACGTCTCGAGGGACAGAATGTTGAGTCCTGCGCTGCCATAGATGAGGGTCCTGGTAACTTGCACATTGCTGATGACTGGGGAACAAAGCATTGGGAGGACACCGGCTGTAGCCGCACACTTAAGCTGGTCCGTTGAGCTGAACATGATGGCGCACGTGGACCACCTAAGAGGGCGCATGGCCTCGAGCTTGGGGAGGACCGCGTCACCTCGTGAGCAAACTGCTTGAAGATGCGCTGAGAGGCTGGGGCCTGGGCACCGCCCAGGATGCAAGTGATAGCACACGGCTCCTGGAAGCCCCAAGTCCCCTCATCTTGATGATGCTCATCATTCCTTCTTGGCGGTGGTGGCAGAGGAGGAAGGCCTGCGTTGCCCTGCAGGCGATCCTCATGAGGTTGATCCCTCCAAGCCCCCTCGCAAGGCTGGTCCTGCCAGCGATCCTCATGAGGGCGGCCACGCCAGGCCTCGGTCGTCCCATCGTCCTCCACCTCTTCCTCCTCCTCGACCGTAGCCCCTATCATTGTGCTCAGGGCGTCGACTGATACGTCCTTCTCTCATGGCCCTGAGCTCTTGGCATTCGTTTGTGTTGTGGGTGTGGAGGTCGTGGTACACGCAGTACCGGCTGCTTTTGGACGACTCCGGCTGGTCCCTACCGCGCTTCGTTTTTGGCTCTCCTATGAGCACAACTGCTCCTTTGCGCTTCACATCCTTGGCCTTGGCTTTCTTCTCTTCTAGGTCGGCAACTGGGAGCTTGAGAAGGGAGAGGCGCCCCTCCACAGCCCTTGTGCACTTGGTCGCCAGGTTGAACAGCTCTAGAGATGTGCACAGATCCTCCTGGATTGCTAGCTCCTCCTTCATCTTGACGTCGCGGACGCTGTCAGAGAATGCGGAGATGATGGCCTCCTTAGTCAGCTTGGGAATCTTGAGGCGTGCGCTGCTAAAGCGCTGTATGTACTTCTGCAGGGTCTCTCCAGGTTGTTGCTTGATGCGACGCAGGTCACTCACCACTGGGAGACGGTCGCGAGTGCCCTGGAAGTTGGCGATGAAGCGGGTGCGTATCTCGTCCCAAGAGGAGATCGTGCCAAGAGGCACGTTCAAGAGCCAGGTGCGGGCACCATCTTTGAGCACCATGGGAAACCAATTCGCCATGACCTTTTCGTCTCCGTTGGCCGCTTCGATGCCCAGCTCGTAGAGTTGCAGGAACTCCACGGGGTCGGCAGTGCTGACGTAGCAAGGAGGCAGATCCGTCTTGAACTTGCCCGGCCACGCGACACTGCGGTGGCCACCGGAGCCCTTTGCAGACGCGGGGCTTGCTCCTGGGGATTCCTGCGCGCTGCTGCCATGGGTAGCATGTGGTCTTGACATGCTGGCGCAGGGATGCGGTCTCGGCGTGCCAGAGCAGGGAGCACGCGAGCACCTTCTTGGGGATGAGGGATTTCTTGGCAGCTCCTTTCTTGTGCGTGAGCGCTGGACGCGGTGGGTCTCGTCCAGGGGCCGCGCGCCTTGGAGCCAGGGCACCTTCTTGGGGAGGAGGCGGCGGAGGCACCTTCTGAGCTGCATCACCCACGCAAGACTGAGGGCGAGGCAGCGAGAGGGACGTCGCAGGAGAGCCCCCTGCGGCGCTGACGAGCTCGATGATGCGAGCGAGCCACTCCTCGTAGAGGTCGTTGACGGGGCGGTAGTGCAGGAGCTCGCGTGCCAGGAGCAATGTGCCATGCTCATCTGTGGGAGCGCGATGGGCGTGAGACGACGAACCAGCTGGAGTCAGCGACAGAGTGGTGGTGCGGCCTTCCCGTGGCATTGAGGGATGCAGCGACGACACCTGCTGCTCGTTCCTCGCCGAGCCGGGGGTGGTAGGCGACGGAGAATGACGGGGAGGCCCACCGACGGGAGCTGTCTGGGCAGCGCGGGCGGCGAGAGCAGCCCGGTGCTCGGCACGAGCTCGGTGAGCGTGAGCCATGTATGCGATGAACGATCGAACGCGGAACAGCAGAAGAAAGATTTCGGCACTAACCTAACTGGCGTGCCAAATATCGGATATCAGGTTCCGGCAAAACCCTTAAGGTTCAAATTCTGGGGTGTGCGCAAAGATCTTCCCCCTACCGATCCACGTCCCAACGCCTCCCTATGAATCTAAGCTACACGATGAACAACACAAGGGACACGGGGTTTATACTAGTTCAGGCCACCGTTGTGGTTTAATACCCTACTCTAGTTTGTGGTGTGGTGGATTGCCTCAGGGGCTGATGATGAACAGTACAGAGGAAGATCAACCTTGGGAGAGGTGTTCTTGGGCTGGTGCGGTGAACTACTTGGGTAAGTTTGATCGCCTCTGGATCTGAGGAGAACTCTGTGAGATCTGTGTGTGTCCCCCCTCTACTGTGATGGCTATGCCTATATATAGAGGCCCTGGTCCTCTCCCCAAATATTGAGCGGGAAGGGAGCCATCAACGGCCATTTTGAAGGGGAACATGTAGTACAAGTTATCCTGACTAAAGTTGGTCTTCGACTGCCAAAGGCACTGGCGATGATGCCGTGTTGGGCTCCATGGTGACCTCCGTCATGCCGCTCTGCTGCTTGATGCCTTGGTACTACGCGCCTGCGCTTGCCCCCTTTGCACTAAAGAGGGAACAAGGACACTCCATAGGCCGGCGCCTGCCTGGCGCCCACGTGGTCTCAATCGTCATGGCTTGTGTCACGAGCACCTCGCGAGGTACCCCTGCCTTGATCTCTCCACCTCCTCGCGAGCTTGCCTTGTGAGGCCGCTCCTGAGGAAGCCTTGCATCGTCCGCCCCGTGAGGCTTGGCCCCTCGCGAGGGTCTTGAGCTTGAGTTGATGAAGACGGGCCGTACTGGTCCACTCCTTGAGCCACACCGCAGGGCGCAGGCAGGCAAGTCTGGGGACCCTCGTTCCCAGAATGCTATATATATATATACATATATATATATATATATATATATATATATATATATATATACATACTAGCACATATGCCCGTGCGTTGCAATGGAAGATAAAATAATATGTATTTAAAGTCAGTGAGAATTATATGCGCAAGCAAAACCCTGTGTGCACATGAAAAAGGAACATTTAACTTCTCGGTTTCAAAGCGTGTGAAGGAATCAATCCACTAAATTTTCATTTATTGATAGAGGGAATTTGAGAGTTTTGTTACGTCATCGTATGCCAGAGAAGGCCCATGAGTTATTTAATCTACTTTTCCTATCAATCCTTGCAATCGAGGGGATTGTAAGGTATGAAGTTTCTGAACATTCTAGGAAACATGAAAAAAATTTAAAATCCTGAACAGTTTTTTGAAAATTATGTAGACTTTTGGAAAAACGATAACAAAATATGAATGGGAACATCTTATAAAGTTAACAAACATTTTCTGAAAACACCAAGATTTTTTATAAAAACATGAACATGATTTGAGTTTGTGAACATTTTTTTAAAACGGGAACACGTATGGAAAATTCATAAGATTTTTAGAAAATGTGCATATTTTATACACAGACATTATTTTTAATTGTGATAATTTCACAAAACAGGAATATTTTTCAATATAGAGCATTTTTTGAAATACCATTTTATATTTATAAATCTCAAACAATTTTGAGAAACAGCAATTTTTTTGGAAAAGTGGGAAACTTTCTGCAAGTTTCGAATATTATTCAAAATAGCAAAAAATTGGAATTCTGAAATTTTCCAAAATTTGTTTTTTAATTCTGAACAATTTTTGAGAATTTTAACTTATGAAATAAATTCTAAAAGAAAAATTAACTTGGACGGGAAAAAGAGATAGGGAAATTAGAATAAAAATGCAAGTAAAACACAGAAAAAAAACGTGCCAGCCCATTATAGGTTGTATTGTGCGAAACTCGACTATTTATTGCCCAGAGCGGAAATTATAATTTTCATAGCTGCGTGGGCTGAAAAATAAAGGGGCTTGCTTCATTGGGCCACAGCGCGCGGCCCACATACGAAAATTATTTTTCTAGCGAACAAACACATAAGAATTTAGTACCACCTCGGATAGAAAAAAATTCTTTTTAGTGGTGAATGGATGAAAAAATTGACGAAACGCACCTTGCTTTATTAGTAGGTATATATATATGCCATGCTTGCCCAAGATATTGTGCTACCTTAGATTCTAGCAGGTACTGAGGAACCGTCAAGGCTCCATGCCCCCGTCCTCTCCTCCTTTCGGCCGCAATAGCAACACCTCGGCAAGAAGTTGAGAAGACTGCTCGGCACGGTGTCCCCGACAACCCGACCAGATAAAGTTCATCTCCTGCCCGTTCATGTACGTAACTTGTCACTTGCGCATTAGAAAACCTCACCACTCTGTTTAAAATTGGGTACTCCCATCTCTGACTCAAACACTACTTTGGTCGGGGTAGTTGCAATAACTCCCATCTCTGACTCAAACACTGCTTCGGTCGGGGTAGTTGCAATAACCTTTGATCAAAAGAGTTTGGCAGGGGGCTGGACACTGTGTCTGTAACCCGATGGATGTGCTTCTCCGGCAGGCACAGAGGATGTCGGCAAAGTAGCTTGCCGGGGAGACTCATTTATTTTCTTTAAAGGGGTGTTTCGCCTCTGCACGAACGTATACGTGCATGATTCCCGGCAAAAGCTCATCTTTTTCATTGATATGCTGATGCAAGTACAAATGTTACAGCACATAAGCATGGACTCAGAAGATTACATTTCCTAGAAAGTTAAGATTTGGCAAGTGCCTACGAATTGAGAAAAAGATAAGTTCCTCTTAATCCCTGTTCTTGCCCTTTTCCTTCCCAGGCGCGGCAGACGGCGCAAGGTGACGGGCATGGGGAACGCGGCGATGGAGAGCTTGACGAGGAAGCCCGTCGACCACCGCCGCCAGAGCCAGCAGGACAAGGCCCCCGACAAGGCGTGTTGTCGGGGGAGGAGGCTGGGCAGATGATGGTGCTGCCACTGATGGTCAGCTGGAGTCGGAGTCGTCATCCTCCCACCCGCTACCATCATTGTCGCTGGCGCTATCCTCCTCGCCGCCGTCGCTCGAGGAGGAGCTTTCGTTGTCAGTGGAACTCTTCACGCAACACCCTAAGCAGATTCCGGAGCTCCCGAAGAACTTGACGAAGAGCAGGCCGCTCTCCATTAACTTGAATTGGAGAACATGCCCCGCCGACAAGCTTTGGGCATGTGCAAAAGTCTTCCACCCCTGGTGAAGGTACATGAGACGAGGGCAACGGAAATCAACGTCAGCCCACATGCTGCCGTTCCCGCAGCTCCTCATGGGGAGCATCAAGGCCTGCGGTGGGTCCTGCTCCATCACCCGGGCGAACGGGGTCGGGAGCCAGAGACGACTGCACACAGGCTTATACAGCCTGACGAAGAACTCGTAGAGCTGTTCTCCGACATGGACGCCCATTGGAGGAGGGGCGCCGGTGGAAGCGCAGCTGGTGCACCGCCCCGTCCACCTCCTCCCTGAGCACCACGACGACCTCGGCCTCGTCCCCTTACTCTTCCCCTCGTGGCGGGCACCGCTGCCGGAGGCTCTAGAGGAGGAGGAGTGCGATGTCGAGCAAAAGCCCTTGTCGCCGCCATTGAAGCGCCGGCATGCCCTTTCACCATGGTGAATGAGAGGAAAATGATAAGCAGAAGGAGGTGAAGGGGGCGAGTGTGGAGAAGCATTGTCCCTCTCCCTTTATATAGAAGAAGCAAGGCCGGGGCCTGGCCACCCAGCCAAAGGGTCGGCCACTCCACATGGCCAATGCGGCCTCCTGAAGCATGGGGCATTAGAACCGACTCGCTCCCCTGATCAACAAACGCCTCGTTTTCCTCCTCGGCCTTAATGCCCACATCCTCCGCATCCACCGCCTGCCCTTCCCAAGGTGTGAAGGATACGTGGCAAAGCGGAAGGGAGTGTGACGACAGGTGGGACGACCTTTTCTACCCCGTGATCGTGGGGTGCGGCGCCATGCAGGCTGCAACCCGAGTCCACTTACTAAATGAGTAGCGCCCCTACAGATTCCTTCTTTTTTTAAAAGGGAAGCATGGGCCGCCTCTTTACTATTGACTATGAGATGACGCAAGCATGCTGAGGCCATCCCACGCACGATCCACACGTCACGCGCCCGATGCAGGTCGTGGGGATGCGCAGCTGACAGAAAGATCGTGGCGATCCATCCCTGCCATGCCCGCCCGCGCACTGCTTTGGGCCTGGCCCAACTACACCTTGCGCTTATGTGTGGCCCAGGCCCGGGGACTCCTGTCGGTGTACAAAAGTATGGGTACTTCTGTACCCCTTACTAGTGCACGGGCAGTGGCAGCCACACCTGCGACAGGGCTTGGCGAGGCAGAGAGAGACAATGCCCCAAGACTACCAAGACAGACACTCGAAGCACAAGGAGCAGAGGGAGAGCTGGACCTCCCCCGGAAACACCCTTGCTGGGGCGACCTGCATAGCGCCAGCAAACCCGTCATCCTTGGAGCTAAGAGCTCTGACACCAACGACAACATTAAGGCCAAGATCTAAGAACGCATGCTTAGTAGCACGCGGATCCTCATAAACATTGACAACCCGCGGGCCCACGTGGGACCAGAAGACAAAGTCCCCTGGCAAGACCCTTGCCGCGGACAACTCTAAGGGCCCCAACAAGCCTTGCCGGGGACTATCGCTGGGCCGCGGTTAGACCCGCGCCCGGCAAGGGTTCGCCACCTCATCACCACTCCAATACAACGATAGGCATGCAAACTAAGCAGGCGCGTGCATGGCAGCATGCAGATCCTCATGGAAACTTTGCCATTGTGCCAACACAATAGCTGGTTAGCTAGCGTGCCACCGCATGCCCGATCAACCTAGACGAGTGTCGAGGAAAGGAGGAGCGGCAACGGACAGGACGGGTTCCAGTTCCATCCCCTACAAAGCTAAGATGACACGTAGGCAGCCCATTAAATGCATTTGTAGCCTGCTTTCCACCTCCTGTGTGCCACTGTGGGAACCCCTTTACATATAAAAGGAGGCCCAAGGCATACAGAGAGAGGATTCGGACTTTTGGATAAAGCACGCATCATAGCTAGTTCAAAAGCTCAAGAACACATATATCCAGACAAGCAGGACTAGCGTATTATGCATCTTTGCGGCCCGAACCTGGGTAAAATCCCCTGTGTGCTAATGCTCGACCTGCTCTTCGTGCGGCTAATCCCCCACCGAACGTAGAAGGGATCCTTGTGACCTCATAGGTGTCTGGTTTCCCCGACACTCCCTCCGTTCCAAAATATAAATCTTTGTAGAGATTTCCACTATGGATCACATACAAATGTATACAGATAAATTTTAGAGTGTATATTCACTAATTTTGCTCGATATGTAGTGCATGGTGTAATCTATACAAAGACTTGTATTTAGGAACGGAGAGAGTACTTATTAAATAAGAACGGAAGAGGAAGATGCTAAAGAAGAGCAAACCAATTTTGGATAATAAAATGTTCGTTGCGCAGCGCCCACACATGATGTACCGGAGCACATTAAGAATGCAACTCCATGTTGTCTCTCTATATGTGGTGCATGTGCTTTTCTAAAGTAAAGTAGGAACATTGACCAACTACGCATTATCTGTTTTAGTAATATCAGCATCATATAAGATTCGTGTTTGAGCAACAAGTTTGGAATTATGAGTGGCACATTGTTTAGCTTGATGGATTCAGGAGCAGTGCTAAGCAGCTATGATGATGGTACTGAATATAAAGAAATGTCTGCATGCAAGTCGCATGACTTTTGTTATTTGGGTCAGTCGACCATTTCAGGCGGTTGGATGAAGATCCTACATCTCCTAACCCTTCTTCTTCCTCGTATCTGATTCTTCCCATACAGAATACCGCACGGGCCACCGGCCGAACCACCGACCTCGACCCCACCTCCCCTGAACAGCCCCACCACCTGTGTTCCTTCGCCACCCCACCCCCGCCCCCACCCACGTCGAGTTTTCTTTGTTCGGTGAGGCACCACCACCGCCCCCCCACAACCACCATCCCCACCCGAGCCCCTTCCTTTGCACCGGTGAACTCTGGCAAGCTCTCAAAAATCGACTGACCCAATTTTGAAATTTAGTCTACTGTCATTTAACTAGTGTGCAATATAGAAGGGGAAAACAATAAGCATTGCAAGTATAGTGTTGAGCGTGCCATGGCGGATCTGAAGATGCAAACCATACAAAGGCAACTTTGCAAACAAAGTTTGCTTTCAACTAACAAGTAAGTGATGGAAAAAGAAATCAGAGTAAAGCAGTGGCGATCTATTTTCTTGTTGCGATAAATAAGTTGACGAGATATGAAAGAGTACCGCCTGTAGTGCGGCGCCGTGTATGCATCTGCTGAGAATTTGATGGTGCTATGGTAGCGATGGCTGTCGGCGGCATGGAAGCAGATCTAGGAGGGTAGACGGTGGTTGCGGGGGGAATATCCCGGTGCGATGGACGAGATGGTCGTAGGAGCGGCGCCGACAATGAGGACGACGGCGGGGATGAAGTGAGAGGACGGGATGCAAGGATCCCCGTGCAAAGCCGTGGATGAGAGAGGTCGATCCCTTGTAATGGATGACGGTGTTGGGTATCAGCTCCGGCATGGTCGAGGAGGACGGCGGTGGATGGGGTGGCAGACGGTGAAGGCTGGGGTGGAGAGGGTGTTTTGGTGCTCATAGAGTACGAATGTGGAAATGGAGGGAGAGAGGAAGGGGGAACCATGTCTTCACGGCGCGCTTGTCTCAAACGCGAGGAAATTCACAAACTTAGCCCCCGTTTAAAATTTCCTACATCACAGCAATATTAGTCGTTTGGGGATAGGACGGTAATCTCGCATACACCTAATATTTACCGATGGAGATTTCGGCCAACGAGAGTTTGTTTTGGCGCTCACTATGTATGAATCAGGGAGGAAGTCGATTTTGGCTGGGGAGACACTGTGTTTTGGCGCCCACCATGCATGAATCCGGGTGACAGGCGGTTATGCCATGTTTGAGTGAAATTACAAACCTACCGCTATTGAAACATATAAAATCGAGCCGATAGGCTTTGCGTGTCAGGGATTGGCAGTAATTTCCATCTCACAAATTTTGGTTTCGGGCGGTAACTATGAGTTTCCCCGCTTCGTTCAAATTTTTGCAGTGCAAGAGCGCACGTTTACCGTGCCAACTCAATTCCAATCCAGTTTGTATTCTATTTTGTTTGGGCGGGATCCATTTTCGATTGGAATAAAATTCTATATACATCATTTTGTATATACAGTTTCAAAAGTACAACAAATAATTCTGCTCCTTTATATGTATATAATATGATTTACAGATACAGTGATCTCACAATCATAAGGTTGAATTCAAAAATTTTAAACCAAATTATGTTCTACTAAAATGTATGGATCATTAGTACCTACATATTAAATAACTTAGATGCGCGTGAATTCATATGAGTATGCATGTTTCATAGATCAATTTTGGTTCGAGTATGAATTACATGTATCATCATCTCGAATTCAAATATTTGAATCCCTTTTATGTTAACATTTTCTATACACGCAACTAATTGTTTGAATCTCCTTTCACGCCCATCTCTCTTGCATGCTCCTTCATGTAGCTATCACTCTCTTTTCTCCAGCTCACCCGCACGCTCACTTCATGTTTCTCCTATTTCTGCAAACATGGTCTCTCGACGTATCCCTTGAGAAGTGTCACACTCTCCCTATCATTATACATTACATGGTTTTCATTATCTCTCACTTGTCTACCATTCTGTGGTATCACTGGGTACCTAATCTTTCTTTTTTAACAGCACACACACTCTCACTCGTCTTTCACTCTCTCTTTCTCTCTATAGGGTTCTCTCACACACCCTATATCTCTCTAGATATGACTCATACCACTAAAATTACTCTCTCCCACAGACAAAACATTTGTTGCGGTCTCCTTTCCGTCTCCATCCCAGTTATAAAACTGACATTACTCATTTGTTTACCGATCAGACAACCCCCCCCCCTCTCTCTCTCTCTCACACACACACACACACACACACACAACTCCTGCTTCCACTCCCCTTCCCGACTACCGCCACTCTCTCTCTCTCACACAAAACTCTTGCTTTCGCACCTAGACTCGTATTTATCTCACAAACATTGATCGACTAGCCCCAGATAGGTTTATACACATGCACACTCGTGCTTCCACTATCTCATACATGTCTCTCGCGCTCCTTGTATCTATGTAGATTTTTCGTCCCTTCTTGAGACACGCCCTCCTGATCATGCACACACACACACTATCACCTCATTTTAAGCTAATTCCTCTATCACACACACTCTTTGTGTCTTTGTCACACACGCACCCCGTCACACAACACACACACACACATGGGCTTTTTGCAACAAATAGCAAGAAGCCCATGCGTTGCACGGAACATCAAGATGCATTTGTATGAGTAGTTTATCTTGTGGGAGAAAAGGATGAACGAGGGGGCCTTATTTGCAAATGTGGAGAGGGGTGTGGGTATCTTTTTGCAAAATTGCCATAGTTTCCATACTATCCGTCATATATAAATCGGACAGCCTATATTGCAGGATGGCAGGCACACCATCATCACCAACTCTGTTTTTATAAGAGTAGATAGAAATTAGAGATATACCACTTCTTGAATCTTGAAACCGACCACATTCCTCCCTTAGCTCATCAAAACCGCCAAAGGAATATATTTTGAGTGAAACATAACATATTTTTAGTGATATACGTATTTCAAAACTAGACTCTTTTTTCTATCAAATCGGTGAATATGTATTAATCTACTTTGATCGTGTGGCAACGCATTTTCACGTTGCTAATTATTACTACTGTATAATTTTTTGGACACCAGACAAACGGTGGATGTCTGAGAAACAACACTTGTGGGATCACGAGGATCCCTTCTACGGTTGGCGGGCAAAGAGCTGCACAAAGAGCAGGTCTAGTGATCAGCACGGGGGGTTTTTACCTAGGTTCAAGCTGTAATGGAGAGTAAAACCCTAATCCTGCTTGAGTGTATATTTTGTGTTCTTGAGTTCTTAGACTAGATGCTATGCATGCCCAGTCCAAAAAGTCCAAATCATCCTCCAGTACGCCTCGTGCCTCATTTTATATATCAAAGGGGTCGCCATGGTGGCACACAGGAGGTGGAAAGTATCTATAGTGTACAATCTTATCGCTGACATCATAGGACAAACGCATTTAATGCGCTGCTTATGTGCCCTCTAACTTTATCGGGGAAGACAGCAGAACCTGTCCCATCCGTCGCCGCCTCACCTTGCTTTGCCACGCATCCAGGCTGATGAGGCATGCAACGCCATGCTGGCTAGTTAGCTGCTGCGCTGGCGCGGTGGTAGAGCCTCCATGAAGATCTGCATGCCGCCATGCAGGCATCTGCCTAGTTGGCAAGCTGGTCATCACGCTGGAACGACCATGAGGTGGCAAAAACCTCTTCGGGTGCGGGCCTGGCTATGGCCCCGCAATCGTCCCCGGCAAGGGTCTTGTCGGGGCCCTCGCAGTTGTCCCCGACAAGGGCCTTGTGGGGGGTCTTTGTTCTCTGGTCCCCACGTAGACTTGCAGGCCATTAGTCATCACAAATATCTGCATGCTACTATGCACGTGCCCCCAAGCCTTGGCTTTGACGCTGTTGATGATGTCAGAGCTCTCAGCCTCAAGGGTGATGGCTTTGCTGGTGCTTCACAGGCTGCCCCGACAAGGAGCTTGCCGGGGCTACGCATGCCGCCCTGGCAAGGTTGTTGCCGGGGAGACCTAGCTAGTCTTCTGCTCTTTATTTGCTGCCTTGAATGTTGTCCTGGTAATCTCGTTTTCTGTCTCCTACTGCCCTACCAAGCCCTTCCGCGGGCGTGGCTACGACTGCTCGTGCACAAGTAAGGGGTAGAGAAAAGCCCATACTTTTGTACATCGATACGAGCCCCCGGTCCTGGGCCACACATAAGCGCAAAGCATTGTTGGGCCAGGCACAAAGAAGTGCGCGGGCATGCGTGGCAGAGTTTAACCGCTGTAAACTTTTCGTCAGTTGCGCTTCCCCATGATCCGCATTGAGTGCATGACATGGGGGTCGTGCCTGGAACGGTCACAGCACGCCTGCGTCACCTCGCGGTGAATAGTAAAGAGGCGGCCCACGTTCCCAATATAATGAGGAATCCACAGGGGCGCTGCTCATTTACGAAGTGGACTCGGGTCGTGGCTTGCATGGCGCCCGCACCCCACGATCACGGGGTAGAAAACGGTCGTCCCACTTGTCTTTTTGCATCTGGCTCGAATGCCACGTGTCCTTCATGCCTTAGAAACGGTAGGTGGTGGATGCGAAGGGCACGGGCATTAATGTCGAGGCGGGAAACCATGTGTCGCTGATTGGAGAAGTGGGTCGGTCCTGATTCCCGGCACCTCTGGAGGCTGAATTGGTCGAGCAGGGCGGTGTCCTTGGGTTGGGAGGCCATGCCCCGCCCTGCCCCAATATAAAAAGGGAGAGGAATGATGCCTTTCTGTACTCACTTACTTCCTCCCCTTTCTGCTTGGTATGTTTCTTCCACTCGCCATGGTGAGAGGGCGTGCTGGTGCTTCAATGTCGGCGACGAGGGCTTCTGCTCTACAGCGCATCCCCCCTCCTCCGGAGTTCACGGTGGCGGAGCCCGCCGTGAGATGGATAGTGCGGGGGCGAGGTCGAGGTCGCCATCACGCTCGCGGAAGAGGAGGATGGGGCGGCGCACCAGCTGCGCCTCCGCCTCTGGCCCTGCGAGTTCTTCGTCAGGCTGTACAAGTCCGTGTGTGACCATCTCCACCTCCCTACCCTGTTCGCTCGGGTAATGGAGCTTGACCTACTGCAGGCCTTGAGGCTGCACATGAGGGGCTACGGGAACAACAACATGTGGGCCGATGTCGACTTCCCCGCCCCTCACGTCATGTATGTTCGCCATGGGTGGAAAACCTTTGCCCGCGCCCATAGCTTGTTGGAGGGGCACGTTCTCTAGTTCAAACTAATGGAGAATGGGCTACTCTCCGTCAAGGTCTTTGGGCGCACGGGAATCTACTTAGGGTGCTGTCTGGAGAGCTCCACCGATGATGAAAGCTCCTTCTCGCGCGACAGTTATGAGGAGTACAGCGATAGCGATGATGACGATGATGAGCGGGAGGATGACGGCTTCGACTCTAGTTGACCATCAATGGCAGCACCATCATCTGCACCGCCCCTTCCCCCGGCAACACGCCTTTCCGAGGGTTGTGCCCTGCTGGCTCTAGCGTCAGTGGTCGATGGGCTACCTCCGCCATGCTCACCATCAACGCGTTCCCCTTGCCTCCCTCTGTCTTCAGTTGCCATGCCTGGGGAGAAAAAGGGCAAGAACGGGGATTACGGGGCACTTATCTTCTTTTTTAACTTGTAGGCACTTGCCAAATCTTAATTTTAAGTAATGTAATCTCTCGAGTCCATGCTTATGTTCTGTAACATTCGTACATGTATCAGCATGTTAATGAAAAAGATGAGCCTTGCCGGGAACATGTGCATGCATACGTCCATGCAGAGGCGAAACGCCTCTTTAATACAAATAAACGAGTTCTCCCAGCAAGCTACCTTGCCAGTTCCCTCTGTGCCTGCCGGAGAGTCACATCTGTTGGGTTACAGACAAAGGGTCCAGCCCCCTGCCGGTAAGGTTCCAATGCACAAGTCATAGGTTACGAACATGAATGGACAAGAGGTGAACTTTATCTGTTTGATTGGCCAAGGATCGCTGTGCCGGGCAGTCTTCTCAACCTCTTGCCGGAGCGTCATCATTGTGACTGAAAGGAAGAGAGGACAGGAGTACAGAACCTTGGCAGTTTGTTAGTATCTGCTGGAATCAAGGGTAGCACAATATCCTGGACAAGCATGCATATATGTATATACAGGAACATGGAAACCAACACAAAACTGTACATACTAAAATTTATTTGACTACGCATAAGGTCTGTGCCTGGCTTTGTACATAGGGTTATATGCCTTGCCGGAAAGGCTAGTACGAAAGGGGGTTGCCGAGGCTCCCGGCAATCGTTCCTTATGGGTAAAACTTGCGAAGATGTTCGATATTCCAGGAGTTGCTCACTGGAATGCCATCTTCGGTCTCCAGGCGGACTGCGCTGGGCCTGGTGACTCGTATTACATGATAAGGGCCTTCCCACTTCAGTGTCAACTTGTTGGAATTCTTGGCGGATTGAACATGCCGAAGAACAAGGTCGCCTTCCTCAAGGCTTCGGGCATGAACCTTGCGGCTATGGTAGCGCGCGGCTCGCACAACAGCCTGAAGATGATCTTCCTCAAGGAGCGTTGCATCATCTTGGTGCAACTGCTCTTGCTCAAACTCATCATAAGTGAGCACTCGAGGTGACCCGTATATGTGTTCTGTGGGGAGAACTGATTTTGCCCCGTATACCAGGGTGAAGGGTGTCTGGCCAGTGGCTCGATTTGGTGTCGTTCTTATTGACCAAAGAACCGTTGGCAACTCATCTATCCAGTGCCTTCCACACTTATGCAGTCTGTCAAAAGTTCTTGTTTTGAGGCCCCGCAACACTTCAACATTTTCCCTTTCTGCCTGGCCATTGCTTCTTGGATGAGCAACAGAAGCAAAACAAACTTTGCTACCATGGTCTTGGATATACTGCATGAAGGTGCGGCTTTTGAAGTGCATGCCGTTATCGGTGATGACTTTGTTTGGCACACCAAAATGGCAGACTAGTCCCTTCAAGAACTTGACAGCTGATTGTCCTGTCACCTTTCTCACTAGTTCCACTTGTGGCCACTTCATGAACTTGTCGATCGCAATGTATAAGTATTCAAAGCCCCCAATAGCATGGGGAAAGGGGCCCAGTATGTCGATCCCCCAGACCGAAAATGCCCAGGAAAGAGGGATTGTCTGAAGAGCTTGAGCGGGTTGATGAAGCTTCTTTGAATGGAACTGACACGCTTCACACTTGGTTACTAGTGCGGTTGCATCCTAGAGAGCGGAGAAACTTGCCGGAATGCTTTGCCGGCAAAGGCTCTTGTCCTTATGTGGGAGCCACATATGCCTCCATGTATCTCTGCCAACAGCCCTAGTTCGTCCTCCCGAGGAATGCACTTCAATTTCATGTCGTTCGATCTCCTTCTGTATAGGACATCCTCCACAAACGGGTACATGCTGGACCGAGGGGCTACTTTTTCTGATTCTTCCTATTCCTCGGGGAGTTCCCCTGTTTGGAGGAAATGAACAGTGTGAAGTGCCCATGTTGGAGCCTGAGGCTCGACAGCAAGGACTAAAGGCTCATCTCCTGCTGTGGGGGCAGTTATCTCTACGACCAGGGCTTGGGGCCCTTCCAGAAGCTGCTGCTCCCCGGCAAGCTTGGTGTTCCCCGCAACTTCCTTGCCGGCGGCTCCTGGGAGCTCAGCGGGAAAGTACTTGCCGGGGCCCGTCTTCCTTCCCTTATTTTGTCCTGCTACTGGTTCAACGGATGGCTGAGTTAATTGGAGCACAAAGGTAGCTGGTTCCACGGGCAACTTGAGGGCAGCGAGTTTTGACAAGTAATCGGCAATGTTGTTTTCTGCTCGAGGGACATGCTCTGCTTGTAGACCATCAAAACTCTCCTCCAACTTCCTCACTTCATCTATACAGGTGATACGTCTCCAACGTATCTATAATTTATGAAGCATTCATGCTATTATATTATCTGTTTTGAATGATTATGGGCTTTATTATATTACTTTTGGGACTAACCTATTAACCGGAGGCCCAGCCCATATTGTTGTTTTCTTGCCTATTTCAGTGTTTCAAAGAAAAGAAATATCAAACTGAGTCCAAACGGAATGAAACCTTCGGGGGCATTACTTTTGGAACGAACATGATCCAGGAGACTTGGAGTTCATGCCAGAGAAGCTTCGAGGAAGCCATGAGGGTGGGGGGTGCCCCCCTACTAGGTGTGCCCCCTGTCCCGTGGGCCTCTCCAGACTCCCCCGACCGACTTCTTTCACCTATATATTCCCATATACCCTAAAACTATCGAAACAGAAGATAGACCGGGAGTTCCGCCACCGCAAGCCTCTGTAGCCACCAAAAGTCAATCAGGACCCTGTTCCGGCACCCTGCTGGAGGGGGGATCCCTCACCGGTGGCCATCTTCATCATCCCGATGCTATCCATGACGGGGAGGGAGTAGTTCACCCTCGAGGGTGAGGGTTTGTATCATGAGCTTTGCTATTATAGTTGGATGTTATGATGTTTCTCCCCCTCTACTCTCTTGTAATGGATTGAGTTTTCCCTTTGAAGTTATCTTATCGGATTGAGTCTTTAAGGATTTGAGAACACTTGATGTATGTCTTGTC
Organism: Triticum aestivum; assembly: GCF_018294505.1. NCBI lineage: Eukaryota > Viridiplantae > Streptophyta > Magnoliopsida > Poales > Poaceae > Triticum > Triticum aestivum. The sequence continues at coordinate 87,108,306 of NC_057804.1, forward strand.
GTGCTTATCTGTGGTGACAATGGGATATTCACGTGATCCACTTGCTGTATGTTTTGGTGATCAACTTGCCGGTTCTATGAACTTATGCATAGGGGTTGGCACACGTTTTCATCTTGACTCTCCGGTAGAAACTTTGGGGCACTCTTTGAAGTACTTTGTGTTGGTTGAATAGATGAATCTGACATTGTGTGATGCATATCATATAATCATGCCCATGATACTTGAGGTGACAATGGAGTATCTAGGTGACATTAGGGTTTTGGTTGATTTGTGTCTTAAGGTGTTATTCTAGTATGAACTCTATGATAGATCGAAGGAAAGAATAGCTTCATGTTATTTTACTACGGACTCTTGAATAGATAGATCAAAAAGGATAAGTTTGAGGGGGTTCCCTACCCTACCATAATCTCTTCATTTGTTCTCCGCTATTAGTGGCTTTGGAGTGATTCTTTGTTGCATGTTGAGGGATAGTTATGTGATCCAATTATGTTATTATTGTTGAGATAAATTTCACTAGTGAAAGTATGAACCTTAGGCCTTGTTTTCTACCATTGCAATACCGTTTACGCTCACTTTTATCGCTTGCTACCTTGCTGTTTTTATAATTTCAGATTACAAATACCTTTATCTACCATCCATATTGCACTTGTATCACCATCTCTTCGCCGAACTAGTGCACCTATACAATTTACCATTGTATTGGGTGTGTTGGGGACACAAGAGACTTTTTGTTATTTGGTTGCAGGGTTGCTTGAGAGAGACCATCTTCATCCTATGCCTCCCACGGATTGATAAACCTTAGGTCATCCACTTGAGGGAAATTTGCTACTATCCTACAAACCTCTGCACTTGGAGGCCGAACAATGTCTAGAAGAAGAAGGTTGTGTAGTAGACATCAACAGGCTTCCATCAATGGGCTCTAATAGTCTTTGTTAACTTGCTTAACAACAAGCTGCAAATCACCTCTAGTGATGATCTTTCTGATTCCGAGGTCTGCCGCAATCCTGAGACCAGCAAGCAGTCCCTCATATTATGGAGTGCTCTTTGTTGACTTCTCCCAGGAAAAATGCATATGGATTACGTACTTCAGGCGCTCTCTAGTGGGCGTGACAAGTAGCAGGGCGACACCATCACCTTGCAGCGAGAAAGCCCCATCAAAGTACATATTCCAATCACGGCTTGTCTCCTTGGAGGGAAGAGTGGTCGCTTGAACTTCTTCGTCGCGCGTTGAGGTCCATTCTGCTATGAACTCTGCCAAAGCCTTGCTCTTGATTGTCGAAGTGCTTTCAAAGTTGAGGCCAAAGCTTGATAGTTTCAATGCCCACTCCACAATACTCCTGATTGCATCTGGGTTATGCTAGATCCGTCGCAATGGGACGCGAATGACGAAGGTGATCTCATGTGCTTGGAAATAGTGACACAACTTTCTTGAGGCCATAAGGAGGCCGAAAAGGAGCCTCTGCATACCAGAATATCTTGATCTATCCCCCTGCAAGAGGGAGCTAACAAAATAAACCGGGTGCTGCATCACCTTCTTCTTCTGTTCTAATTCACTCACTTGCGCAGACCTTGTCTTGCCAGGACCGGGCTTTGCCGGGGGTTCCGCCTTGCTGATACGTCTCCGTCGTACCTACTTTTCCATACACTTTTGCCCTTGTTTTGGACTCTAACTTGTATGATTTGAATGGAACTAACCCGGACTGACGCTGTTTTCAGCAGAATTCCCATGATGTTGTTTTTTGTGCAGAAAATAAAAGTTCTCGGAATGACCTGAAACTTCACGGAATATCTTAGAATAAATAATAAAAAATCATCGCCAAAGATGAAGACCAGGGGGGCCACACCCTGTCCACAAGGGTGGGGGCGCCCCCCCCTCCTGGGCACGCCCCTAGCTCGTGGGCCCCTGGAGACCCTCCAACGCCAACTCCAACTCCATATATTGGCTTTCGGACAGAAAAAAAATCAGAGAGAAGAAATCATCGCGTTTTACGATACGGAGCCGCCGCCAAGACCTAATCTCTCTCGGGAGGGCTGATCTGCAGTCCGTTCGGGGCTCCAGAGAGGGGGATTCGTCGCCGTCGTCATCATCAACCATCCTCCATCACCAATTTCATGATTCTCACCGCCGTGCGTGAGTAATTCCATCGTAGGCTTGCTGGACGGTGATGGGTTGGATGAGATTTATCATGTAATCGAGTTAGCTTTGTTAGGGATTGATCCCTAGTATCCACTATGTTCTGAGATTGATGTTGCTATGACTTTGCTATGCTTAATGCTTGTCACTAGAGCCCGAGTGCCATGATTTCAGATCTGAACCTATTATGTTTTCATGAATATATGTGAGTTCTTGATCCTATCTTGCAAGTCTGTAGTCACCTACTATGTGTTATGATCCGACAACCCCGAAGTGACAATAATCGGGACCAATCCCGGTGATGACCATAGTTTGAGGAGTTCATGTATTCACTATGTGCTAATGCTTTGTTCCGGTTCTCTATTAAAAGGAGGCTTCAATATCCCTTAGTTTCCAATAGGACCCCGCTGCCACGGGAGGGTAGGACAAAAGATGTCATGCAAGTCCTTTTCCATAAGCACATATGACTATATTTGGAATACATGCCTACATTACATCGATGAATTGGAGCTAGTTCTATGTCACCCTATGTTATGACTCTTACATGACGAACCACATCCGACATAATTATCCATCACTGATCCGGTGCCTACGAGTTTTCCATATACTGGTTCTCGCTTATTTACTTTTCTGTTGCTACTGTTACAATCACTACAAAAATAACAAAAGCATTACTTTTGTTGTCTTTTCTTTTGTTACCGTTACCACTACTATCATATTACTTTGCTACTAAACACTTTGCTGCAGATACTAAGTTTCCAGGTGTGGTTGAATTGACAACTCAGCTACTAATACTTGAGAATATTCTTTGGCTCCCCTTGTGTCAAATCAATAAATTCGGGTTGAATACTCTACCCTCGAAAATTGTTGCGATCCCCTATACTTGTGGGTTATCAAGACCTTTTTCTGGCTCCGTTGCCGGGGAGCATACCTTTATTCCTTGAGTCACTTGGGATTTATATCTGCTGGACACTATGAAGAACTTGAAAGACACTAAGACAACAATTTATCCCTCAACTACGAGGGGAGGTAAGGAACTGCCATCTAGCTCTGCACTTGATTCACCTTCTGTTATGAGTAATCTAGCGACACCTAAACTTGCTTCTGCTATTCGTTCTTATATGTCGCATGTTATTGATGATGCCACCTCTGCTATGCATGATACTTATGATGAAACTAGTTCTATGCTTGATACTACTGTGCCCCTTGGTGAATTTCTAGATGAGCAAATTTCTAGGTCTAGAGAAAGAGAAATTATTGCATCTGAATACAATGATGAAAGTGATGATGAAGATATGCCTACTATTCCTGAGGGTTATCTTTTTGATGCGGAATCTTCTGCAGCTATTTTTGCTTGCCAAGATAGATATGAACTTAAGAGGCTGCTAATTAAATGAAGTAAGGAATCTCTTAGAGATAGAATGAAACCCGACCCTGCTTTTGCTACATCACCTATCTGTGTTCCCGATAAGGATTATTATGAATTTTCTGTTGATCCAGATATAATTACATTGGTTGCATCTGATCCTTTTTATGGCTATGCATCCGAAACTATTATGGCACATCTTACTAAGTTAAATGATATAGCCGCCCTATTTACTAATGATGAGAGATCGCACTACTTATATATACTCAAAATATTTCCGTTCTCATTAAAGGGTGATGCTAAGATATGGTTTAATTCTCTTGATCCTGGTTGTGTGCGTAGTCCCCAGGATAGGATTTATTACTTCTCTGCTAAATATTTCCCTGCTCATAAGAAACAAGCTGCCTTGAGGGAAATATACAACTTCGTGCAAATTAAAGAAGAGAGTCTCCCACAAGCTTGGGGAGGCTTCTCAAGTTACTTAATGCTTTGGCTGATCATCCTCTTAAGAAACCTGAAATACTTGATGTCTTTTATAATGGACTAACCGATGCTTCCAGAGATTACCTGGATAGTTGTGCTGGTTCTCTTTTCAGGGAAAGAACACCGGATGAAGCTGAAATTCTATTGAATAATATGTTGACAAATGAAAATAATTGGGCACCTCCTGAGCCAGCTCTAGAGCCAATTATTGACCCTATTCTCAAACCAACTCCGAAGAAGAGAGGTGTTCTATTTCTCAGTCCCGAAGAAATGCAAGAGGCAAAGAAATCTATGAAAGAAAAAGGTATTAAAGCTGAAGATGTTAAGAATTTACCTCCTATTGAAGAAATACACGGTCTTAATTTACCGCCTGTTGAAGAAGTATATGATCTCAATTCCTTATTCACTGAAGAACCTCCTGATCCCGATATCCCGACACAGGTAGTAAAGGTAAATTCTCTCTATAGATATGATAAAGCTGAAGTCCCTCCTACTAAAATTGCTAGTCAGTGCTTGGATGAGTTTGATAACTTTATGTTTAAGCAAGATGACTTTAATGCTTATTTTGGTAGACAATTAAAACAAGATGCTTATATGATTAAACGCTTGGGTGATTATATGGCTAATATTAGAGGTGAACTTAAACTTGTTAGCAAACATGCTTCTATGGTTACCACTTAAGTAGAACAAGTACTTAAAGCTCAAAAAGAAGTGCTTGATGAAATGAATAGTAAGAAAAATGATTATGCTATTAGAGTGGCTACTAGAACTGGTAGAATGACTCAGGAACCTTTGTATCCTGAAGGCCACCCTAAGAGAATCGAGCAAGATTCTCAGAGAAATAATATCGATGTACCTAGTTCTTCAAGAAAGAAAAAAAATGATAGGAATTTGCAAACTTCTAGTGAACCTATTGCTGAACCACCTGAGAATCCAAATGGTATCTCTATGTCTGATGCTGAAACACAATCTGGTAATGAACATGAACCTAGTGAAAATGTGAATGATGATGTTCATGATAACTCAGCCTAGTAATGATAATGATGTAGAAGTTGAACCTGCGGTTGATCTTGATAACCCACAATCAAGGAATCAACGTTATGATAAAAGAGACTTCGTTGCTAGGAAACATGGTAAAGAAAGGGAACCATGGGTTTAGAAACCCATGCCTTTTCCCCAAAACCATCCAAGAAAAAGGATGATGAGGATTTTGAGCGCTTTGCTGAAATGATTAGACCTATATTTTTGCGTATGCGATTAACTGATGTGCTCAAAACACATCCTTATGCTAAGTATATGAAGGATATCATTACTAATAAAAGAAAGATACCGGAAGCTGAAATTTCCACCATGCTTGCTAATTATACTTTTAAGGGTGGAATACCAAAGAAACTTGGAGATCCCGGAGTACCTACTATACCATGCTCCATTAAGAGAAATTATGTTAAACTGCTTTATGTGATCATGGAGCCGGTGTTAGTGTTATGCCTCTCTCTTTATATCGCAGACTTGACTTGAATAAGTTGACACCTAATGAAATATCTTTGCAAATGGCTGATAAATCAACTGCTATACCTGTCGGCATTTGTGAGGATGTGCCTGTTGTGGTTGCAAACGTCACTATTTTAACAGACTTTGTTATTCTTGACATTCCCGAGGATGATAGTATGTCTATTATTCTTGGAAGACCTTTCCTTAATACTGCAGGAGCTGTTATTGATTGCAAAAAAAGCAATGTCACTTTTCTGGTAACGAGCATACGGTACACTTTCCGAGGAAACAACCTCAAGTTTATAGTATCAACTCTATTGGAAAAATTCCATCGATTGTATTTGGAGGTTTTGAATTTCCTCTCCCTACTGTCAAGAAGAAATATGATATACTTATTACTGGGGATGTCCATATCCCCGTTGAGGTAACATAGTGTTATTCGAAATTTCTCCGGTTTCATGTTAATCGGAATGAGTTTGTTAACAAGGCTTGATCAACCTTGTTAGTGGATTCTTTTGATGAACATGAGATGGATGGAACTAGAAGCACAACCTTCTGTACCCTCTTTATATTTTCTGTTATTTAGTAGAAAAAAGTAAAATAGTATTTTTTCTGTCTGTTTCCTGATTTATCCGTACAATATAAAAATTTCCCGAAAATAAAAGTCTTCAGAACGCCATGCCAATTTAATATGATTTTTTCGGGAATATTTGAGGATTCACTGTGAAAAAATTACCGCGGGGGGAACTGCCACCTGACCACGAGGGTGCAGGGCGCGCCCTACCCCCTGGGCGCGCCCCTGCCTCATGGGCCCACGGTGGCCCTCCTCCACTTATCCCTGCACCCATCTTCTTCATCTGCCTCACACAAACACGAAAAAACAACTCAAGCACGAGTTCCAGCTCATGTTGCTGTGATATTCGATCTCCTTGCCCAAAGCACCTCTCGCAAAACTGCTTGGGGAGATTGTTCCTTGGTATGTGATTCCTCCATTGGTCCAATTAGTTTTTGTTCTAGTGCTCTATTCATTGCAAATTTATGCTGCATAGGTGACCATGTTCTTGAGCTTACATGTCAAATTCATATGGTTCCAAGTAGTTCTAAGGCTTGATATAGGCTCTAGGCACTTGTGGGAGTAGTTGATATCAATTTTATTGAAGTTCGTTCACTTTTATTCAAAGTTACTAAAAATTTCAGAAATTTTTCAGAGGAAACAATATGTTTAGGAGGATGTTCCAAGGTGGTTCTTCAAGGAAACAATGTCCCAGGCTTGCAATGCGCGATGCTGACGAGGAACCACCAAGAGACGCTCCTGTTAGGCCCTGTGAATGGCCTTCAGAAAATTTTATGGATCAAGCGGGAATTAAAGAAGAATTCAACGCATATATATACAATGCCGGTCTTGAGGACTTTGAAGCTGACAAATGGCCCCAGTACAATGATCTCACAAGTTCATTTGTGAGGAGGTTTGAGTTTTCATCTTTACGTAATTCTCCTTCAGTCATGTTTGACCTTTATGACAAATCTTATACCATGGACTTAGAGGATTTCACTTTTGCTTGCAAACTTCCATCTTGGGGTAGTGTCAGGGATCCCCCTAAATCTGAATATAGAGACTTTCTTGCTAAAATAACTATGGGGGATTCTAGAGATATAACGCAAGCCACTATAGGGAGCATTCACTTTCCTGCTATACATTATTTTTCTCTCTTTATAGGTAGAAGCATTAATGCTAAGGATGAATCATGTCACATGTGTGCCCCTGATCTCAGCATTCTCAGAAGTGCTATGTTAGGAGACCAATCTTATCATATGGGAGCCTTTGTAGCTCGCAGGTTGCACCATAATAGACACAACGGATATTTCTTTGGAGGAATTTATGCAACCCTCTTAGTTAATTTTCTTGAGATAGACATTCGAGAGGGTGATATGGAGTTACCCTCTACTTATTTGGATTTTGATTCTATGGTTTCCCACCAGTTTGTTGAAATGACTGAACCACCTCTCCAGTATCGACTAATCTTTAACAAACGACATGTAGTCCATATTACTCTTCCTGCTCCTGCCTTCTTTAATTCTCAGACAAAAGGAAGATACATTATTACCAGAGAGGAGGCAGATGAGTATGAGAGAAGAGCGGGGGCAGCTCGACGCTACGCTGCAGCTCAGGAGGCGATAGCTGATGCATCGCAGTATGACCCCAGCTTCACCTACGGGTATCCGCCAGGTTATCCCTGGCAATAGACCAACTTAGGCCAAAAGCCTAAGCTTGGGGGAGTACGTATTTCCCACCGACATTGCATTCATGTTCACACACACCCATTGCCAGATGTCGGTGCTCTTACCCTTTCACTGTAATATCCATGCTAGATTATTTTCTTTTTCCTGCCTTCTTCTTGTGTGTTTAATAAACCTTAAGAAAAACGAAAAAAATGGTAGTAGTTTATTTCTTTGCTGTAGTAATTAAAAAGGAAAACCCAAAAATATTTCCCGTTCTTCTTTTGCTTGTTGGGAGCTTTCCCGTGTAAATAGTTTTTACTCCTTTTTTTCTTTGGGGGTCAGTAGGAGAAGACCATGATTAAATTGTTGAAGTAGCTCTTATATGCATCATTGTTAAGTTAACCAAGAGCCCATATTGCCTTGTCTTCTCCTGTTTAATTGATTGCTCGTAGATTCCAGCTTAGTCCAATGCACGTGCACTCTTATTATTATTCACACCGTTCGGTCATGCAAGTGAAAGGCAATTATGATGATGTATGATGGATTGACTGAGATGGAAAAAGCTGGTATGAACTCAACCTCTCTTGCCTTTGTAAATATGATGAGTTCATCATTCTTGATTCAGCCTATTATGAATAAACATGTTGCAATGACAATTAGAGATCATAGTTGCTCGTACCATGCTTGATTAGCTATGAGTTATAATGGTTTACCTTGCATGCCAACATGCTATTAAAATGGTTGTGATATGGTATGATGGGGTGGTATCGTCCTTTGAATGATTTAAGTGACTTGACTTGGCACATGTTCACGCATGTAGTTGAAAAAATATCAACATAGCCTTCACGATATTTATGTTCATGGTGGATTATATCCTACTCATGCTTGTATTCAATGTTTATTAATTCTAATGCATGTTCATGACTGTTGTCGCTCTCTAGTTAGTCGCTTCCCAGTCTTTTGCTAGCCTTCACTTGTACTAAGCGGGAATACTGCTTGTGCATCCAATCCCTTAAACCCCAAAGTTATTCCCTACGAGTCCACTATACCTTCTGATATGCGGTATCTACCTATCGTTCCAAGTAAATTTATATGCGCCAAACTCTAAACCTTCAAATAATCATTCTGTTTTGCATGCTCGAATAGCTCATATATCAACTAGGGTTGCCCTTATCTTCCGTGTTAGGCGGGTTATTCTCAAGAGGAGTGGACTCTGCTCCTCATTCACGAGAAAATGGCTGGTCGCCGGGATGCCCAGTCCCATGCTTTATGCAAACTAAATCAAAATAATTGCAAAAAAACTCCCCCTGGGACCCGTTGAATGTTGGAGGCACTCGTTGTTTCGAGCAAGCCATGGATTGATGCTTGTGGAGGAGGGGGAGTATAAACTTTACCATTCTGTTTGGGAACCGCCTATAATTTGTTTAGCATGGAAGATATCGTCATCTCTTAGTTGTTATGTTGACAATGAAAGTATGCCGCTCAAAATATAATTTACCTCTATTTCAAAACCGAGCTCTGGCACCTCTACAAATCCCTACTTCCTTCTGCGAAGGGCCTATCTATTTACTTTTAAGTTGAGTCATCACCCTCTTATTAAAAGCACTAGCTGGAGAGCACAGCTGTCATTTGCATTCATTACTGTTAATTTATATCGGGTATGACTATGATTGGATCTCTTTTACCATGAATTACAATGTCTAGTCAGGCCTTGATCTTTGAAGGTGCTCCGCATTTATGTTTTGCGGTCTCAAAGAGGGCTAGCGAGATACCATCTTGTTATATCACATTATCATTGTTCTGAGAAAGTGTTGTGATCCGAGATTTATTGCTAATTATGGCTTGCTAGCTGAATATGTTATTGATATGAGTAGAGATGAGACCTAGGAGTTATTGCAAATGTGGTTTGTTATGATCTTTGCTGAAAACTTGAATGCTGGCTTGACATAGTTACAACAACAAGAGCAAACAGAGTTTGTAAAAGTTTTTCTTTTTCTCTTTCAGTTTGTCAACTGAATTGCTTGAGGACAAGCAAGGGTTTAAGCTTGGGGGAGTTGATACGTCTCCGTCGTATCTACTTTTCCAAACACTTTTGCCCTTGTTTTGGACTCTAACTTGTATGATTTGAATGGAACTAACCCGGACTGACGCTGTTTTCAGCAGAATTGCCATGATGTTGTTTTTTGTGCAGAAAATAAAAGTTCTCGGAATGACCTGAAACTCCACGGAATATCTTAGAATAAATAATAAAAAATCCTCGCCAAAGATGAAGACCAGGGGGCCCACACCCTGTCCACGAGGGTGGGGGCGCCCCCCCCTCCTGGGCGCGCCCCCTACCTCGTGGGCCCCCTGGAGACCCTCCGACGCCAACTCCAACTCCATATATTGGCTTTCGGGGAGAAAAAATCAGAGAGAAGAAATCATCGCGTTTTACGATACGGAGCCGCCGCCAAGCCCTAATCTCTCTCGGGAGGGCTGATCTGGAGTCCGTTCGGGGCTCCGGAGAGGGGGATTCGTCGCCGTCGTCATCATCAACCATCCTCCATCACCAATTTCATGATGCTCACCGCCGTGCGTGAGTAATTCCATCGTAGGCTTGCTGGACGGTGATGGGTTGGATGAGATTTATCATGTAATCGAGTTAGCTTTGTTAGGGTTTGATCCCTAGTATCCACTATGTTCTAAGATTGATGTTGCTATGACTTTGCTATGCTTAATGCTTGTCACTAGGGCCCGAGTGCCATGATTTCAGATCTGAACCTATTATGTTTTCATGAATATATGTGAGTTCTTGATCCTATCTTGCAAGTCTATAGTCACCTACTATGTGTTATGATCCGGCAACCCCGAAGTGACAATAATCGGGACCACTCCCGGTGATGACCATAGTTTGAGGAGTTCATGTATTCACTATGTGCTAATGCTTTGTTCCGGTTCTCTTTTAAAAGGAGGCCTTAATATCCCTTAGTTTCCAATAGGACCCCGCTGCCACGGGAGGGTAGGACAAAAGATGTCATGCAAGTTCTTTTCCATAAGCACGTATGAATATATTCGGAATACATGCCTACATTACATCGATGAATTGGAGCTGGTTCTGTGTCACCCTATGTTATGACTGTTACATGAAGAACCACATCCGACATAATTATCCATCACTGATTCGGTGCCTACGAGTTTTCCATATACTGGTTCTCGCTTATTTACTTTTCCGTTGCTACTGTTACAATCACTACAAAAATACCAAAAACATTACTTTTGCTGTCTTTACTTTTGTTACCATTTCCACTACTATCATATTACTTTGCTACTAAACACTTTGCTGCAGATCCTAAGTTTCCAGGTGTGGTTGAATTGACAACTCAGCTGCTAATACTTGAGAATATTCTTTGGCTCCCCTTGTGTCGAATCAATAAATTTGGGTTGAATACTCTACCCTCGAAAACTGTTGTGATCCCCTATACTTGTGGGTTATCACTTGTCGGCATCAGGCCTTGTCGGGGAAGGCTCCGGCCCATCATCTAATGGCTTCGCCGCTGCCGCTACTTCTTCCTCAACCTCTCTCCGTGCCACTAATGCAGCACTAACCACTTGAGTCGTCGCCTCTAGATATAGCAGCAATGGCTCTTGCGGTTTAGGCGCGACTAGTATTGGCGTGGAGGAAAGGTACCTCTTCAAATATTGCAGTGCGCTGCCTCTGCTTCCGGAGTCCGTTTCATTTGACCTGCCTTTTTCAAAATTTTGAAAAAGGGGAGGGTGCGCTCAACAGAATTGGAGATGAACCTGCTTAGAGCAGCAATGCAGCTAGCGAGCCTACGGATATCCTTGACTCATCGTGGCACCTCAATCTGCTCAATCACTTGATCTTGTCGGGATTTGCTTAGATTTCGCGTTGAGAAACGAAGAACCCAAGAAGTTTGCTGGATGGGACGTCGAACACACACTTCTTAGGGTTGACCTTGATTTTGATCTTGCGCAAATTTGCAAATGTTTCCTCCAGATCTTGGACGAGCGTGGCTTTGTCCTTGGTTTTGACCACCATATCATCCATATAGGCTTCCATATTTCTATGTAGCTGGGTCTCAAAACCAATTTGGACTGCTCGGGTAAACGTCGAAGCAACGCTTTTCAACCCGAAAGGCATTCGTACAAAATAGTACGTACCACATGGGGTGATGAACTCGGTCTTTTATTCATCTTCCTTTGTCATGAAGATTTGGTGATAACCTAAGTAGGCGTCAAGGAACGAGAGCAGGTCGCACCCAATAGTGGAGTCCACTATCTGGTCAATGTGAGGCAAAGGGAAAGGATCCTTTGGACAGGCTTTATTGATATGTGTATAGTCAATACACAACCTACATTTCCCATTTGCCTTATGCACCACCACTAGATTGGACAACCACGTTGGGTGGAGCACTCCCCTGACCAAGCCTGCTGCTTCCAACTTCCTGATCTCCTCAATGATGAACTCTTGTTGCTCCAAACCTTGCTTTCTGACCTTCTGCATGACGGGTCGCGCATGAGGACCGACAGCAAGGTGGTGCTCAATCACTGAAGGAAATATGCCCTAGAGGCAATAATAAAGTTATTATTTATTTCCTTAAATCATGGTAAATGTTTATTATTCATGCTAGAATTGTATTAACCGGAAACTTAGTACATGTGTGAATACATAGAAAAAACATATAGTCCCTAGTATGCCTCTAATTGACTAGCTCGTTAATCAAACATGGTTAAGTTTCCTAACCATAGACATGTGTTGTCATTTGATAAACGGGATCACATCATTAGGAGAATGATGTGATAGACATGTGTTACTTTCATTGCTACTGCTTTCTTCATGACTTATACAAGTTCCTCAGACTATGTGTAGCGACCCGACCTCAAACGGTCAACTCTCTGTGCTTAAGTGTCATTGTTGGATTTCGGGTTCCGGCATACCCTTGAGGTTCGAACACTGGGGTGCGCACGGAGATTCAACCCTCTACCGGCTCGCTCCTCGCCGAGTCGCTAGGATCTAAACTACCAAACAGAACAGCACAAGAGACACAAGGTTTATACTAGTTCAGGCCACCATTGTGGTGTAATACCCTACTCCAGTGTGTGGTGTGGTGGATTGCCTCTTGGGCTGATGATGAACAATACAAGGAAGAACAGCCTCGCGAGGGTCTGTTCTTGGCTGGTGCTACTTGGTTCAGGCTCTTGGATACTCGATGCCTCTACCCTGGGGGTGGCTAGTCCTATTTATAGGCAAAGGCCCTGGGCCTCTTCCCAAATATTGAGCGGGAAGGGCGCCAACAATTGGCCATTTTGAAGGGGAACAGCGGGTACACTTATCCTGACTAAAGTTGGTCCTCGCCTGTCAAAGGCTCCGGTGGTGACGCCTGCTTGGGCTCCACAATGACTTCTTCCCTGCCGTTGGGCTGGTCTTGGTCTTGTTGCACCGAAATGGATGCCTCTGCTTGATGCTCTCGCATGCGCTTGCTCCCTTTCCACCAAAGAGGAAAGAAGGACACTGCGCGGGCTGGCGCCCGACTGGCGCTCTTGGTCGTCATGGCTTGCATCATGGGCACCTCGCGAGGTACCCCGCCTTGAACTCTCCGCCTCCTCGTAAGCCAGCCTGATGAGGCTGCGCCTAAGGAAGCTCCTTGTCGTCCGCCCCGCGAGGCTTGGCCCCTCGTGAGGGTCTTGAGCTTGTGTTGGTGAATATGGGCTGCGCTGGGCCTCCTTTGTGCCACGCCGCAGGCCGCAGGCAGGCAAGTCTGGGGACCCCCGTTCCCAGAACGCCGACAGTAGCCCCCGGGCCCACGGCGCGCCCGAACTTGGCCGAGCAGAGAGGCGAAGGGGCAAGTGCGAAGCGTCGCGGGCCCTAACAGCCTGCGGCCTTGGGCGCCGCGTGGCGGTTGATTGGACGTGGGTGTCTCTGCTTCCCCACGACGCCTTGGTAACCGCTCGGATTCGACAAGTCCCTGCATGCAAAGCGGGTCATGATTACCTGTGATCGTGGAGGTCGGTGGTTGGCCTTCGCCGGCTATAAGTATGGAACGGCGCGCGCCCTTCCAGTCTATCCCCTCTCTCTTCTCCTCCTTCCTGGGCCTTGCTCCGCCTTGCTGCAATGGCTCCGATCCGCCGATTCTCCGCGGAAGAGAAGGGAAAAGCTCCCCAAGAGGATCCTGACCCGCTTCCACCGAAGAAACGGCTCGCCCTCCGGCATCGGGGTGAGGGCTCCTGCCAGGAAGTGCTGAGGCCCTGGTGTGAGCGGCCACCACCAGGGTTCCCACTTCTTTTGTACGCCCACATCGAAGGCTCTGAAGGAGTCGACGCCGATCGCCACGAGCAGCGCCGCCGATGACGCCGGCGGGTTACGAAGGTGTGCGTCTTTCCCCCCGGGGTCCACGCCGAAGGCTCCTCCCGATAGTTCATGCTTCATGCCGCCACGCCTCCTAAGTCTTGGATTCGTCTCCCCTCTTTCTTCGCCTCCATCATCTAGTAGGGGAACCCCTGCGGCTTTGGCTGCAGCACGCCGGCTGCGGCACCCTCGCGACCGGGGCAAAGGTCGCGGTCGTTGCCCCGGGCGAGGTCTTCATGACTCGAGGATGGGGGGAGGTCGCCTGAGTCTGCAGGACAAGGGGCGCCCTCGCGATCCATATGGAGTACGATGGTGCTTCGGTGATGTCCTTCAAGGTCTTCAATGCGGAGGGTCGCCGGCTGGAGTGCTGCCCTGGAAGAGGCGGCCAATCATTCCCTCGGCAGCTCCTCGGGCGGTGGAGGCACCGGCGGATCCAGCGACTCCGCCGAGCTCTTCGCGACACTGGAGACGAGCGATGATAGCTACGAGCCCCCGAGCCTGCGCCGCTCCTGGAGCAGGGCAGGCTCGTCAGGGCGTCACCACCCTTGATCTGGATGGGGTTGGCGCTGGTGCTAGGCGGCCATTGTTGATGATGGCATCTGCTGTGGTGGTCCCTGTAGGTAGGACTCCTTAGGATTCGCGTCTTTTGTTCCTGCGAGGAGCCAAGAATATACCCCATGGGGGCTTGTAAGATGTTTGTAGCTCCGTTTGTTAATATGATCCTTATTGCGAAGCAGTGCGAGGTGCTTATTCCGTTTTAGCTAAGTTCCCTCCTTTTAGATCTCGTGAGGGCTTGATGCTCTGCGCCGATAGGTCCCAGTCCCAAGGCGGCTTCAGCCGTGGCTGGTATGCCAGGTCGCGATGCCGTGGTCAAGGCCAGGAGGTGAGCGGCCCAGGGTCCGGTAAGAGCCCCTGAGTCGCGATACTCAGGAGGTCCCCCTTTGCGCTCAAGCAGCCGTCATTCGGTGAGAAAGGAGAGCGACGTTGCTAACACGGGATTGCACTTGGTGCGGGGTTGGTGCTGCGGTAACCAGTGTTTCCGGGGAGTGACTTATCTCCAGGGTCAGGAAACGCTTCCTGGTGCGGCGCTAGGTCCGTGCCTTGGCCGGCAAGGGGTTGCTTGGTGAGGTCCTCACGTGCTCCTCCCCTCTCGCCTTCGCTCCCCTTTCTGCTCTACGTCCTCGGGTCCCGGCTCTCGAGCGAGTCTCAGCCGTCGCTGGTATGCCAGGTCGCGATGCCATGGACAAGGCCAGAGGGTGAGGGCCGGAGAGCCGGTAGGAGCCCTGAGTCGCGATGCTCAGGCACCCCCCCCCCTTTAACGTGCAAGCGAGTTGCGTGTACGAGAGCGAAGAAAGCACCATGAGGGCCTCGCCTGGCGATGCTCTTTGGAGGGACCCTGCAGGTTCATCACAAAAGGAACGAGAGTTCGTCGTGGCAATCGACAGTTAGCCGCTAGTTGCTTTGGAGAAGCGACGAGGCACGAAAGGCCTGGCGAGGCGTCTCGGGGCTCCCGCGAGCCTGCACGGGACTCACGAGGCCCTACCTCAAGGCGGGTTGCGCCTGGCTCTGGGCCTTATCTTGGAGTGTGTTCCTGCAAATTTGGCCAGATGCCGGTGCTCTACGTCTTCGGGTCCCGGCTCTCGAGCTAGTCTGAGCCATCGCTGGCAGGCCAGGTCGTGATGCCATGGACAAGACAAGAGGGTGAGGGCCGGAGAGCCGGTAGGAGCCCTGAGTCGCGATGCTCGGGTACCCCCCCTTTAACACGCAAGCTGGGTTAAATGTCGAAAACTCTACGTCCTCGGGTCCCGGCTCTCGGGCTGGTCTCAGCCGTCGCTGGCATGCCAGGTCGTATGCCATGGACAAGACCAGAGGGTGACGGCCGGAGAGCCGGTAGGAGCCCTGAGTCGCGATGCTCATGCACCCCCCCTTTAACGCGCAAGCTTGGTTAGATGTTGAAAACTCTACGTCCTCGGGTCCCAGCTCTCGAGCTGGTCTCAGCCGTCGCTGGCAGGCCAGGTCGCGATGCCATGGACAAGACCAGAGGGTGAGGGCCGGAGAGCCGGTAGGAGCCTTGAGTCGTGATGCTCAGGCACCCCCCCTTTAACGCGCAAGATTCCGACACCCAGGAGGAAAAGGCACCAAATAACAAGCATGATGGGTCAAAAGCATAGCCCTAAGATAAACGCAAGAAGGGTACACGCCGCTGGGTCAGGCCCGAGCGACTTGGGGATGATGCAGCCCGAGGGGCACCCCAAATAAGGTAAGCCAAGAACATGAAATAAAAGGGATACACGCCGCAGGGACGGACCCACGCGGCCTGGGAATAATGCGGCCCTAAGGGCGCTCCCAGCCGGAAATGAAACTTGAAAGATGTCACCTGATGATGTTGGGGACGAAGGGGTGTTGGTGTAGCAGACTCGGTGGGCTGCGGGAGCCAATCCTCACGAGCCCCCCGGCCCAGGGGCCTCAGGAGGCTCCAAAGGCGCTGGCGGCTCCTCGCCGGATATCTCCATCTCTGCCAGGGCTGCGGCACGCCTGACCTCTTGAGCCTCCAAGATGGCCCTCATGAGGCGGTGGTGCGCAGGAGCCGCGTTTGGCAAGCCATAAGGCATGCGCACGTAGCTATGGGGCGGACCCTCGCAGCGTCCCGCTCACGAGGGCCAGAGGCACTCCTGAGACGCGGCTCGGTTGAGCCCCGGTATGTCGATGCAGACATGCAGCCCGCCATCCTCACCTGGATGGGGGGCCACAGCGGGTAGGCGGCGGCTGCCTCTCATGACCCTTGACTCCTGTAGCTCCTGAATGGCCTTGCTGACGAACTCCTCAGGGTTTGGCCCTCCTTGCCTTGCTCCTTCTTGAGGGAAACGTGCTTCGAAACACGCCTCCACGTGGTGCCCAAGCGCCTCCCTCGTGACCTTGGCGAGGTCGGCGGCCCTCCAGGGGAGAGCCCCTGAGCCTTGCCTAAGGAGGGCGCCGGGCGCGCTTCCCTATGCGATGGAAGGAGGCTCCCCCTGAGCAGGCGCGGGCCCTGAGGGGCCTGCCTCCTGAGGGGCCGGGCCGGACGATGTCTTCTTCTTCTTGGGTGCGGCCTCGGGAAGCCTCCTGCTTCCGCAGTCTGGGTCTTCCAGTGATGCGGCCTAAAAGGATCGCTCCGGGGAGCACACTACGTCTCTCTCTTCGCAGGGCACCGTGATGACCCCGCCACTCCCTGGCATCTTGAGGACGTTGTAGCTGTGGTGGGTTACGGCCATGAACTTGGCCAGCGTCGGGTACCCGAGGATGGCCTTGTACGGCAGGCGAAAGTGGGCGACGTCGAAGTCGATGAGCTCGGTGCGGTAGTTGTCGCGTGCCCCGAAGGTGACAGGAAGGCGGACCTGCCCAATCGGGACCGTGGAGCCGTGGGTGACTCCGGAGAAAGGCTTGGTTAGCTGAAGCTGACTGTAGGGCACTTGGAGATTGTTGAACGTTTCCACGGACAGGACGTTGAGCCCTGCCCCGCCGTCGATGAGGGTCCTGGTGACCAGCACGTTGCTGATGATTGGGGAGCAAAGCATTGGGAGGACTCCGGTTGTGGCTGCGCACTTGAGCTGATCCGCTGAGCTGAACGTGATGGCGCATGCTGACCACCTGAGGGGGCGCGTGGCCTCTAGCTTGGGGAGGACTGCATTCACTTCGCGGGCGAACTGCTTGAAGATGCGCTGAGAGGCTGGGGCTTGAGCTCCACCCAGGATGCAGGCGATCACACGCGGTTCTTGGAAGCCCCCAGCCCCCTCGTCCTGATGACGGTCTTCATTTCTCCTTTGCTACAGCGGCAGCGGAGGGAGGCCTACGTTCCGTTGCGGGCGATCCTTGCGAGGCTGATCCCTCCAGCCTCCCTTGCGAGGCGGGTCCTGCCAGCGATCCTCGCGAGGTTTGTCCTGCTACCCTTGGCGCGGGCCGCGGTCTTCCCAACGTCCTGCGTTCCTTCCTCCTCCTTGGCCGTAGCCCCGGTCGCTGCGGTCAGGACGTTTGCCGACCCTTGCTTCACGCACGGCCCGGAGCTCTTGGCATTCATTGGTGTTGTGGGTGTGGAGGTCGTGGTACACGCAGTACCGGCTGCCCTTGGAGGATTCAGGCTGATCTCTACCCCGCTTGGTGTCTGGCTCGGTCGCGAGTACGGCAGCCCCCTTGCGCTTCACGTCCTTGGCCTTGGGCTTCTTCTCTTCTGGGTCCGCGGCAGGCAGCTCGAGGAGGGAGAGGCATCCCTCCTCAGCCCTGGCGCACTTGGTCGCCAAGTTGAACAACTCCAATGAGGTGCACAGGTCTTCATGCATCGCCAGCTCCTCCTTCATCTTGAGGTCGCGCACACTGTCGGAGAAGGCTGAGATGATGGCCTCCTCCGTCACCTTGGGGATCTTGAGGCGCGCGTTGTTGAAGCGCTGGATGTACTTCTGCAGGGTTTCCCCTGGTTGTTGCTTCATACGGCTCATGTCGCTCACGGCGGGTGGCCGGTCGCGGGTACCCTGGAAGTTGGCGATGAAGCGGGTGTGCATCTCGTCCCAGGAGGAGATCGTGCCTGGGGCCAGATTCAGGAGCCAGGTGCGGGCTCCATCCTTGAGCGCCATGGGAAACAAGTTCGGCATGACCTTCTCGTCCCCGTTGGCAGCCTCGATGCCCAACTCGTAAAGCTGGAGGAACTCTACAGGGTCAGCCGTGTCGTCATAGCGAGGAGGCAGGTCTGGCTTGAACTTGCCGGGCCACGTGACGCTGCGTAGCTCGGAGGTGAAGGCGCGGCAGCCCGCTGTGGTGTGACACTCCAAAATTTTAAATTTGGTTTTCATCAAAAACTTCGTTGGATTTTAAAAGAGGGCATTTAGAATTTTTCCAGAAATCCTTCCTCTTAAAAAACTTCCTTTTCTTTGGCAAGGTTTTATTTTTATTCAAGCTATGGTGTTTGATCTTTTGAAACTTTTTCTCTGTTGGTTCCCTCTCAAATTATTTTGTGAGTTTATTTTTTTTAAAAAGAAGCTCTATGAAAATTTGGGATTTTCATATCTTGAAAACCACCCATGACTTTGTATTTTGCCCATGTGGTAAAACCCCTCCAAAACCGCCCCTCCTCCTTGTAATCAACCTAAGTTCTCTGTCCCAACTAATCCAAGCAAGTTTTGGATTTTATTATAATTATTTTTCCCCTCAAATCATTTCTAAAAATTATTTGGAGCCTGAGAGTTTTTCAAAGCAAGTACCCTTTTTCATTTGAGTTTTGACCTCAAACCAACTCTCCTGGAAAGTCCTTTGTACCCACAACCCAGAACCATCTTGATCCACTCCTTCTCTTTTCAAAATTTTCAAAATTCAGTCTCTGCAAGTTTGGACCAGATTTGCCAAATTTGGTGAAATTCATATCTACACTCCTCCAAAAATTCCACCAAAAATCATGCAGCCTACTGGAGCAATGAGTAGCCACTCCACCAAGTTTCAGCTCAAGGAAAAATCCCCAGAGGCCAAATTCATTCTGTCGAACACCTTGCTTGCGCTGTTGCTGTTCATTTTCAGAAAATTCAGACTTCAGTGTCGTTTTTCGTCCGTCAGCTTCACTCACGCGTTGACAGTGCGCTTGGCGCGTTGCACGCGGCTTCTTCTCCCTGGCCAGCACCCCCGCACGCGCGCTTGGCGTCTTCCCAGCGTCGGTGGCGCCCCTGGCCGCCCGCGCCGGCGTGTCTTGCGGCGGCCGAACCCCCGTGGCAGCCGACAGGGACGGAACGGCGGCTCAACGCCGTTCGGCGCCGCCCAACGCCCCTCTGCTCTCCGCGTGGCCTCATGCATGCCAGCGCACGCCCGTGGCACCGTCGCCGTGGCCCGGCAAGCACGGAACGTGCTCACTGCCACCGACGGGCCCGCGCCGCCCCGTTCTGTCGAACTCGCCCATAGCACCAAATCCCAGCCTGATTAGCACCTAAATGGAATCGGTGGACCTCAACAACGACGCACAACTCCCTAATTACCCCCGACCAAGCCCTGCGCCACCGTAATCTTCACCGGAGACCCCCGTTCACGGCCACCGCCTCGGGCCGCCTATAAAAAGGGCCCCCGAGCTCACCCTCGAGCACGCACCACCTCTACACCTCACCAAAGCTTTGCCAAGCCACCCGGAGGACCTCGAGGAGGTCTCCTCCCCCATCTCCGGCCGCCCCGATCCGCCTCGGCCTCCACCACGATTCGCTCCGGTGAGGCCGTCTCCGGCGCCCAAACCCCGTCAGTTACTCCCTCTAGCACCCAGTAAGCTAACGCCAGCATCAATTTGTCCGCCGGAGCAAAGCTCGCCGTCGACGTGGTACTCGCCGGCGACCACCACCTCCACCAACCGACGCGGGAAGGTGCCCTAAACACGGAGGTACCCTCCGATCCCCCTGCCTCGCCGTGGATCGCCGCTGGTGACCACCGCGTCTCTCGGGCACCGGCGAGATCAGCCGCCCCGTTCGTATATTCAAACCTGACAGGCGGGACCCGCTGTCAGCCTCTCTGTCCTTTCTAAATGAAGCGTTTTCTGAAAACGCCTTCTGCCAAATTTGCTTTCCCTTTGCGCTGGCGTAGTTTCTGCCGAAGCGTTTTCTGCTTTTATAAGCTAGCCCCTGGGAACTTTCTGTTTCATTACATATGAGTCCCTGGACAAAAACCTTTATAACTTTTAAACAGAAAGGTATTTTTGATTGATTCTTTTTCTGTTCTCTTTAAAATTTTGTCTAGTTTTTTATCAGATTTATTTGAAAAATATTTGGAATACTTTTTGTGCACCCCTTGGTATTTACGATAGCACATATATTTTCTTTATACCGTAGATACCGAAGGAGGTGACGGAGCCGCGAACTACACCGAGCTAGGCTCCGACTACTCTGAACCAGGCAAGCATGTTTGAACTTTTGATATGATGAGTGTCTTGGCATGTTTTGCATTTAGTTAGTTTCATGGCATGTTGATGAGCATACCGAAGAACGTTATTTTATGCAATGTTGAGGTAAGTGAGTTCGATGATCCATAAGTGGATGGATGTGAGTATGCCTGGCCATGTGTTGGCATGAGGATGGGTAAGATGGCAGTGTTGTAGCATGCCAGGCTTATGCCAGACTATGTGACTTCAATGTCAACTCGTATCATTCCAGTTCCTTCCATTCTTCCTTCCTTGTACTACCACAGATTTTTCGTAAGGAATATGGCTTAGTAAGTTGTAAACCGCTTCCTGGTACACACCAAAAAGGAGAGGCCGTGATGATGGTTCCATGGCCCTGGATTAAAGCCAGTCATCCGGTCAGGGGGCATGGGTGTTTCCGGTTGGGACCGAGAGGGGGGCACCCCTTAGAGCGCGCGTATATAAATTTGATCCCATGCTATTCGAGATTGTGATCTCCCCGTCTCAAAAGTTTTTCTTGGACGATGTCTAGGGTGAGTCCTGGCATCGAGAGGTAGGATGGGTGTGTACTGGATAACTGTGTTTTCTTCCGAAAAACCGTAAACGGAACTAGTCCTTCGGGACTACGGAAATCCGTTGGCTGTGGGAAAAATTTTGTACAAACTCTGCAGAGTCATATATTTCCTCCAAATCATCTATTCCATGTCCAAGATCGATATTATCTTATCCTGATCAAATTTCAGTTTTGATGACAGAGACTCCGGTGAATCGCCTGAGTGCTAAGTCCGGTTATATGATTATTTCTGTGAATGGACTAACCCATTTATTCTCATAAATTGAATGTTTATTATGAGTATTATTTACTTGTGAATAAAAGCCCTTTCTGCGATGTCGCTCAGACGTCCGACTGTGGCATAATTGTATTTTACTTTCTTTTCAAGCCCTTTATGTGGTGTCGCTAAGACGCCCGACTGTGGTATTTCTTTTAAAGCCCTTTCTGTGATGTCGCCCCGACGTCCGACTGTGGCATTTCTTTTAAAGCCCTTTATGTGGTGTCGCTAAGACGCCCGACTGTGGTATTTCTTTTAAAGCCCTTTCTGTGATGTCGCCCCGACGTCCGACTGTGGCATTTCTTTTAAAGCCCTTTATGTGGTGTCGCTAAGACGCCCGACTGTGGTATTTCTTTTAAAGCCCTTTCTGTGATGTCGCCCCGACGTCCGACTGTGGCATTTCTTTTAAAGCCCTTTATGTGGTGTCGCTAAGACGCCCGACTGTGGCATCATTTCCTTATATTTATTTGTTCACCTTTTGAGGCGTCGCTTCAGACACCCGATCGGTCTTCATTTATGTTTTGTGGGATTTCAGGCGGACTACCGCCGTTTCCCTTTTACTTACCTCGTTATGCTAATTTTTGAATGTACATTGGTGAATTAATCATGACGCATTCATGCATGCATTTGTTATATCTTACGTCCGAACTGTCTTGCGAGTACTTTCAAAGTACTCACTGGCTTGTTCATTTGGCCAGATGCTAACGAAGGCGATCTCATGGATGAAGAGTTCGATAGCGAGTCCGACGCCTAGAGGAATCCCAGTCAGTCTCCTGCGACCCTGGATTTGGTCACTGTATTATATCCGCTTCCGCAACCCGAATAAATTTATCGAGCCTCACCTCGACGCTCGAGGAGATGCCAGTTCGAGAGTCGTGTCATCACACTCCCCACTGTGTCATTCCACCATCACTTTATCCTTGAGTCAGTGGTATGCCACCACACCATTGTGTTATATCCGCCATTATGTATAATTATTGGCGCGCTTGTAATAATTTGTCGAGCAGCCCTAGCTCAACCCTGTAATATAGCCTATGCTACTGGCTTATTGTATCAAGAATTTGTCTACCAGTGAGGAGGATTTCTCTCATACTGGACTCAAAAGATTGGTTTCTCAATAAATATTTTTATTGGAAAACCGGTCGTGACAAGCTTGGTACTAGAGCCAGGCTGACTGTAGGAAGCCACTAGGTGCGATCGCTAATTGGTTATTAGCATGATAGAGCTAATTTATATTTTTGCAATTGTAGTCATTTTCTGTCAGTCAGCATAAATTTATGATCTGACCATGCAGAATTTTTGCCTACTTTTGTAGATGGCCGACAACAGCTGCGAGTCTCAGACCTTCGCCAACGTGCCCGATGGGTTCGTCAAGCTTCTCTCCTTCATTGTTCAGGTCGCGATGGGGCCGTCTGTGCGCCCAGTATTCACACTCTACCAGCACAAGGTCAACGACAGTCTGACCATGCACCAGGCCACGGTGCAATTCAGGGGAGGGCGTGGTGAGTTACGCCGCTTCCGGTTCATGCGAAGAGCCATGCCTACGGAGAGGCATGCTATGCAGATGGCAGCCCGTGAGGCGATAGCTCGCCTCAGGGATGTCCTTCCCGCGATGAAGACTCGTCGCTACCGCTATCTTCCATGCCATGTGCCTTACACCTGTCACTACGCATTCTCCTGCCCCGGAGGAGAACGAGATGAGGCTTTTGAGATGCTTATTGAGTATCTCTGGGCTCTGGAGGCAGCCTTCGACAACCTGGTGGACGACTTTGTAGCTGCCTGCATGGACTCAGTCCATGGCTGTGCCGCCAACAGGAGGGAGCTCCTGCCCGCCGCACCGCCACTGACTTTTGTCTTGTCATCAGCATCTTATGCACCTACTCGTCGCCTGCCTACCACCGAAGAGTTCAACCAGGCCATTGCGCGCACTCCAGCGCGCACTGCACCACCCGTTGTGCCTACTCCTATTCGTGTTGCTCCGCCCCTGGCACCCGCTCCATCTACCCGACGTAGCCCTTCACGTCTGGAGCCTATTAGTGAGGAGGAGGTCGAGTCCCCAGCCTCACTGCGCCTCACCCTTGGCAGGGCCAAGGAGATCGCCAACATTTCCGGCTGAGTGCGCTTGCCCGTCATGCGATGTACCGCTTTGTAAGATATGTACATAGGTTGTGAGAAGTAGCCTGTTTGCGCATCATGTAGGAACTGGAGAAGTGCACTAGCCTAAATAACATGTCAGGATTATGTACGCATATCCTGAGTGATGTATTGTATAATTATCACCCGTGTGTAAGATATGTAATGAGCAGTCCTTCTCCGTGCGCAATTCGATTTGTTTTCTTAAGTGATCTTGGTCATTTAAATTAATTGCCGTGCAATTTTGGATTTGTTTTTGCGACCCTCTTCACTTTTCTTATGAGTTTTACAAAATATATCCCCAGAGTGAAAAATGTCTCGTCCTTGGACTCGCTCCATGCCTACTCCGCCAGAGGAAGATTATGACACTCAACCAGGCAACAATTTCACACAAGGGCAGTCGAGTCAACAGAACAGTGAAACGGCATTTTCCCAAATGTGCCGCCTTTATGAACAGAGTCAGCAACAACATCGTGAAATGATGAACCAAGTCATCAACATGGGAAATCACCATGGACAGTATCAGCAGCATTCCAAGTTATCTGAGCTACAGAAGACACGTCCTCAAACATTTTCTCACACTGACAAACCTCTTGAAGCCGAGGACTGGCTTCGAGATATGGAGAGAAAATTAATTATTGCAAAATGTTCAGACCCCGAAAAGGTATTGTATGCTCCGCCCTATCTCACAGGAGCAGCCGCATCGTGGTGGGAGAATTTTCTGCACATGCATCCCATCGAAAATGACATATCCTGAGATGATTTCAAGGAAGGTTTCCGTGGTGCACACATTCCTAAGAGTATTATGAAAATCAAGAAGAGAGAGTTCGATGACCTCAAACAAAGGAACATGACAGTGTCAGATTACAACAGTCAATTTACTCTATTGTCCCGCTACGCCAATGAAGAGCGTATGACTGAAATCAAGAAGATGGAGAAATTCCTTGACGGTCTGGCGCCCGCGCTTAAATGCCAACTGGTCGTGCACACTTTTCCTGATTTTAAAACACTGGTGGACAAAGCCATTACTCTGGAAAATGGGAGACGCAGTCTGGAAGATATCTGCAAGCGAAAAAGGGACCAGACTAACCATGCTCGCAATCACCGAAGCAGGACAGATTTTCAAAAGGGTGGGACACACAAATCCTCATCCAATGTCTCACGCCCAATCAAGAATTTTCATGCAAGGGACAAGGAATTCACCTATCGCCCCGGTGTTACTTGTTACGCTTGTGGAGAAGAAGGGCACTATGCCAAACAGTGCCCCAAGCCAAGGAACTCAACCCCAAAGCCGAACAACGGCGGCAACAAATCCGCGCCCAAGCAAAACAATTTCAATCCCAACAATAACCATAGGAAGGGTCATCTGAACCACGTAACCAAAGAGGAGGCACAAAATGCTCCGGATATTGTACTCGGTACGTTTCCTGTCAACACAATACCTGCAATGGTTTTGTTTGATTCTGGAGCTTCTCACTCTTTCATTTCGAAAAATTTTGCTTTGCAAAATAATTTTTCGATGCTTCCTTTGGAGAAATCCATGATCATCAAGTCCCCTGGGATTCAGCAAGTTACTCAGAATTACTGTCAGAATGTGGTCATTGAGTTCGAAGGATTGGAGTTTCACGCAAATCCTATTGTGTTGGAAAATAAAGGACTAGATGTCATCCTAGGGATGGATTGTCTAACCACCAACAAGGGGTTTATCGACTGTTTCAACAGGACCGTAATTCTCACACACCACCAAGGGAAGACCATAAGAGTATCGGCCAAGGAAGGAAAAATACCCCGGCAACCGAGGTTAAATAAGGTGGACGTTTCTGAGCTAAACAAGGTTCCAGTAGTGTGTGAATTTCCAGATGTATTCCCTGAAGAGCTACCAGGCATGCCACCAGACCGAGAGATAGAATTCAGCATTGAGCTCGCACCAGGAACCACCCCCATATACAAGAAACCGTACCGAATGGCACCATCCGAATTAGTTGAATTGAAGAAACAAATAAAGGAATTGCTAGACAAAGGATACATTCGAGCCAGCTCCTCACCTTGGGGATCACCAATTTTATTTGCCAAAAAGAAGGATGGAACGCTGAGATTGTGTATTGACTATCGAGCACTTAACATGGTCACCGTCAAAAACAAATACCCGATGCCAAGGATAAACGATTTGTTTGATCAACTCGCTCAGGCCAAGGTATTCTCAAAAATTGACTTAAGGTCAGGATACCATCAATTGAAGGTACGAACGGAAGATATCCCCAAAATAGCCTTCACCTCCAGATATGGACTGTACGAGCTCACAGTGATGCCATTTGGATTAACTAACGCCCCAGCATATTTTGTTCACCTCATGAACAAAGTATTTATGAAGTTTATGGACAAGTTTGTCGTGGTATTCATCGACGATATTCTGGTATACTCCAAGACACCAGAAGAGCACGCAGAACATCTCAGGATTGTGCTAGGAGAGCTCAGAAAACACCAATTGTATGCCAAGTTCAGCAAGTGCGAATTTTGGCTAAGACAAGTAGGCTTTCTAGGCCACGTACTGACCCAAGACGGTATCGCAGTGGACCCAGAGAAAGTCAAGGCCGTACTTGGCTGGAAGTCACCAGCCAGCGTAATGGACATACGGAGTTTCTTGGGAATGGCAGGATATTACCGCAGATTTATTGAAGGATTCTCCACCATAGCCAAGCCTATGACGCAGTTACTCAAGAAAGATAAGAAGTTTGAATGGACAGAAGCCTGCGAGAAAAGTTTCCAAGAACTAAAACGGAAGTTAACAACAGCACCGGTATTAATTGTACCCGACATACACAAGAATTTTGAAGTATACTGTGACGCGTCCAGAAAGGGTCTCGGATTCCTGTTGATGCAGGAAGGCAAGGTTGTCGCCTACGCTTCAAGGCAACTTCTCAAGCATGAGGAAAATTATCCCACTCATGACTTAGAAATGGCAGCAGTTATTCATGCACTCAAGGAATGGAGGCATTTCTTACTTGGGAATCGATGTGAAATATATACGGATCACAAAAGTCTCAATTATATTTTCACACAGCCAGAACTAAACTTAGGGCAACGACGTTGGCTGGAGTTGGTAAAGTATTATGATGTTGGTATCCATTACCATCCAGGGAAAGCAAATGTGGTGGCCGATGCCCTTAGTCGGAACCCCAGCTCCGACGAAAACAATCTGCACAGTTTGAGGCCCGAATTCCAACAAGAATTTGCCAAGCTCAACTTGATAATGGTAGCAGAAGGCACCATATAAAACTTGGAAATACAACCCGACCTTGTGGGGAAAATTAAAGGAGCTCAGCCCGGTCACACCAGCATCGAAGGCATCAAAAGAAAGCTGAGTATGGGCAAGGCCTCGGAATTCGTCATAGACAATGAAGGAATATTATGGTACGGAGAAAGGCTCTGCGTGCCAAACATAGAAGACCTTAAACAGCAGATTTTAGCTGAAGCCCACACCGCCCCGTACTCGATCCACCCTGGAGGAACCAAAATGTATAAAGATATTCAGGAAAGATTTTGGTGGCACGGTATGAAGAGGGACATAGCCACCTTCATTGCATGTTGCGACTCATGTCAACGCATAAAAGCTGAGCATCAGAGACCAGCCGGACTACTGCAACCAAACAAAATACCTGAGTGGAAATGGGATGAAATAGGGATGGATTTCATTGTCGGACTACCTCGGTCACGACACAGGAATGATGCCATATGGGTCATCACTGACAGGTTAACCAAAGTGGCACACTTTATTCCAATAAAGATGACCCACACCACTCAGAGGCTTGCCAGGATTTATCTTTCCCGCATAGTTTGTCTGCACGGTGTCCCGAAGACTATAATATCCGACAGAGGCACTTAGTTCGTCTCAAGATTTTGGGAGCATTTACAACAGGCTCTGGGAACCCAACTAGCCTTCAGTACCGCATACCACCCACAGACTGATGGACAGACAGAATGCGTAAACCAAATTTTAGAAGACATGCTGAGAGCATGTGTCCTCACCTATGGAACCAGTTGGGAAGAAAGCCTGCCATATGCCGAGTTCGCATACAACAACAGTTACCAGGCCAGCCTGCAAATGGCTCCTTTTGAAGCCCTATACGGACGGAGATGTCGTACCCCGCTAAATTGGTCAGAGACCAGAGACAGCCGTATCTTCGGCCCAGATGTGCTCAAAGAAGCCGAGGAAAAAGTCAAGCTAATCAGGGACCGACTCAAGACCGCTCAAAGCCGACAGAAGAGTTATTATGATCAGAAACATCGTGGGGTCAGCTTCGAACCCGGTGAATTCGTGTACCTATGAGTATCACCTATGAGGGGACTGCAACGGTTTAAGATTAAAGGAAAGTTAGCACCAAGATTCATTGGACCATTCTGCATCGTCGCACGAAGAGGCACTGTAGCCTACCAGCTAGACTTGCCCGAAGACTTGTCCGACATCCACGACGTGTTCCATGTCTCGCAATTGAGGAAGTGCGTAAGCAACCCAGAGAAACAAGTATCCCATGAAAACATTGACGTGCAGCCAGACCTCACTTATCGGGAACGTCCCGTAAGAATTTTAGAGGAGTCTGAAAGGAGGACCCGACAGAAGACCATCAAGTTTCTCAAAGTCCAGTGGAGCAATCACACCGACAGTGAAGCAACTTGGGAAAGAGAGGATTTTCTTCGGACAGAGCATCCACACTTATTTAAGGATCAGCTGAAATCTCGGGGACGAGATTTTTCCTAAGGGGGTAGGTGTTGTGACACTCCAAAATTTTAAATTTGGTTTTCATCAAAAACTTCGTTGGATTTTAAAAGAGGGAATTTAAATTTTTTCCATAAATCCTTCCTCTTAAAAAACTTCCTTTTCTTTGGCAAGGTTTTATTTTTATTCAAGCTATGGCGTTTGATCTTTTGAAACTTTTTCTCTGTTGGTTCCCTCTCAAATTATTTTGTGAGTTTAATTTTTTTTTAAAAGAAGCTCTATGAAAATTTGGGATTTTCATATCTTGAAAACCACCCATGACTTTGTATTTTGCCCATGTGGTAAAACCCCTCCAAAACCTCCCCTCCTCCTTGTAATCAACCTAAGTTCTCTGTCCCAACTAATCCAAGCAAGTTTTGGATTTTATTATAATTATTTTTCCCCTCAAATCATTTCTAAAAATTATTTGGAGCCTGAGAGTTTTTCAAAGCAAGTACCCTTTTTCATTTCAGTTTTGACCTCAAACCAACTCTCCTGGAAAGTCCTTTGTACCCACAACCCAGAACCATCTTGATTCACTCCTTCTCTTTTCAAAATATTCAAAATTCAGTCTCTGCAAGTTTGGACCAGATTTGCCAAATTTGATGAAATTCATATCTACACTCCTCCAAAAATTCCACCAAAAATCATGCAGCCTACTGGAGCAATGAGTAGCCACTCCACCAAGTTTCAGCTCAAGGAAAAATCCCCAGAGGCCAAATTCATTCTGTCGAACACCTTGCTTGCGCTGTTGCTGTTCATTTTCAGAAAATTCAGACTTCAGTGTCGTTTTTCGTCCGTCAGCTTCACTCACGCGTTGACAGTGCGCTTGGCGCGTTGCACGCGGCTTCTTCTCCCTGGCCAGCACCCCTGCACGCGCGCTTGGCATCTTCCAAGCATCGGTGGCGCCCCTGGCCGCCCGCGCCGGCGTGTCTTGCGGCGGCCGAACCCCCGTGGCAGCCGATAGGGGACGGAACGGCGGCTCAACGCCGTTCGGCGCCGCCCAACGCCCCTCTGCTCTCCGCGTGGCCTCATGCATGCCAGCGCACGCCCGTGGCACCGTCGCCGTGGCCCGGCAAGCACGGAACGTGCTCACTGCCGCTGACAGGCCCGCGCCGCCCCGTTCTGTCGAACTCGCCCATAGCACCAAATCCCAGCCCGATTAGCACCTAAATGGAACCAGTGGACCTCAACGACGACGCACAACTCCCTAATTACCCCCGACCAAGCCCTGCGCCGCCGTAATCTTCACCGGAGACCCCCGTTCACGGCCACCGCCTCGGGCCGCCTATGAAAAGGGCCCCCGAGCTCACCCTCGAGCACGCACCACCTCTACACCTCACCAAAGCTTTGCCAAGCCACCCGGAGGACCTCGAGGAGGTCTCCTCCCCCATCTCCGGCCGCCCCGATCCGCCTCGGCCTCCACCATGATTCGCTCCGGTGAGGCCGTCTCCGGTGCCCAAACCCCGTCAGTTACTCCCTCTAGCACCCAGTAAGCTAACGCCAGCATCAATTTGTCCTTCGCAGCTCTCTCTGACGAGTCCCTCGACCACCCGAGCCGCCGTCCGCCGGAGCAAAGCTCGCCGTCGACGTGGTACTCACCGGCGACCACCACCACCACCAACCGACGCGGGAAGGTGCCCTGAACACGGAGGTACCCTCCGATCCCCCTGCCTCGCCGTGGATCACCGCCAGCGACCACCGCGTCTCTCGGGCACCGGCGAGATCTGCCGCCCCGTTCGTATATTCAAACCTGACAGGCGGGACCCGCTGTCAGCCTCTTTCTCCTTTCTAAACGAAGCGTTTTCTGAAAACGCCTTCTGCCAAATGCGCTTTCCCTTTGGGCTGGCGTAGTTTCTGCCGAAGCGTTTTCTGTTTTTATAAGCTAGCCCCTAGGAACTTTCTGTTTCATTACAGATGAGTCCCTGGACAAAAACCTTTATAACTTTTAAACAGAAAGGTATTTTTGATTGACTCTTTTTCTATTCTCTTTAAAATTTTGTCTAGTTTTTTAGCAGATTTATTTGAAAAATATTTGGAATACTTTTTGTGCACCCCTTGGTATTTACGATAGCGCATATATTTTCTTTATACCGTAGATACCGAAGGAGGTGACGGAGCCGCGAACTACATCGAGCTAGGCTCCGACTACTCTGAACCAGGCAAGCATGTTTGAACTTTTGATATGATGAGTGTCTTGGCATGTTTTGCATTTAGTTAGTTTCATGGCATGTTGATGAGCATACCGAAGAACGTTATTTTATGCAATGTTGAGGTAAGTGAGTTCGATGATCCATAAGTGGATGGATGTGAGTATGCATGGCCATGTGTTGGCATGAGGATGGGTAAGATGGAAGTGTTGTAGCATGCCAGGCTTATGCCAGACTATGTGACTTCAATATCAACTCGTATCATTCTAGTTCCTTCCATTCTTCCTTCCTTGTACTACCACAGATTTTTCGTAAGGAATATGGCTTAGTAAGTTGTAAACCGCTTCTTGGTACACACCAAAAAGGAGAGGCCGTGATGATGGTTCCATGGCCCTGGATTAAAGCCAGTCATCTGGTCAGGGGGCATGGGTGTTTCTGGTTGGGACCGAGAGGGGGGCACCCCTTAGAGCGCGCGTATATAAATTTGATCCCATGCTATTCGAGATTGTGATCTCCCCGTCTCAAAAGTTTTTCTTGGACGATGTCTAGGGTGAGTCTTGGCATCGAGAGGTAGGATGGGTGTGTACTGGATAGCTGTGTTTTCTTCCGAAAAACCGTAAATGGAACTAGTCCTTCGGGACTACGGAAATCCGTTGGTTGTGGGAAAAGTTTTGTACAACTCGGCAGAGTCATATATTTCCTCCAAATCATCTATTCCATGTCCAAGATCGATATTATCTTATCCTGATCAAATTTCAGTTTTGATGACAGAGACTCCGGTGAATCGCCTGAGTGCTAAGTCCGGTTATATGATTATTTCTGTGAATGGACTAACCCATTTATTCTCATAAATTGAATGTTTATTATGAGTATTATTTACTTGTGAATAAAAGCCCTTTCTACGATGTCGCTCAGACGTCCGACTGTGGCATAATTGTATTTTACTTTCTTTTCAAGCCCTTTATGTGGTGTCGCTAAGACGCCCGACTGTGGTATTTCTTTCAAAGGCCTTTCTGTGATGTCGCCCCGACGTCCGACTGTGGCATTTCTTTTAAAGCCCTTTATGTGGTATCGCTAAGACGCCCGACTGTGGTATTTCTTTTAAAGCCCTTTCTGTGATGTCGCCCCAACGTCCGACTGTGGCATTTCTTTTAAAGCCCTTTATGCGGTGTCGCTAAGACGCCCGACTGTGGTATTTCTTTTGAAGCCCTTTCTGTGATGTCGCCCCGACGTCCGACTGTGGCATTTCTTTTAAAGCCCTTTATGTGGTGTTGCTAAGACGCCCAACTGCGGCATCATTTCCTTATATTTATTTGTTCACCTTTTGAGGCGTCGCTTCAGACACCCGATCGGTCTTCATTTATGTTTTGTGGGATTTCAGGCGGACTACCGCCATTTCCCTTTTACTTACCTCGTTATGCTAATTTTTGAATGTACATTGGTGAATTAATCATGACGCATTCATGCATGCATTTTTTATATCTTACGTCCGAACTGTCTTGCGAGTACTTTCAAAGTACTCACTGGCTTCTTGATTTGGCCAGATGCTGACGAAGGCGATCTCATGGATGAAGAGTTCGATAGCGAGTCCGACGCCTAGAGGAATCCCAGTCAGTCTCGTGCGACCCTAGATTTGGTCACTGTATTATATCCGCTTCCGCAACCCGAATAAATTTATCGAGCCTCACCTCGATGCTCGAGGAGATGCCAGTTTGAGAGTCGTGTTATCACACTCCCCACTGTGTCATTCCACCATCACTTTATCCTCAAGTCAGTAGTATGCCACCACACCATTGTGTTATATCCGCCATTATGTATAATTATTGGCGCGCTTGTAATAATTTCTTGAGCAGCCCTAGCTCAACCCTGTAATATATCCTATGCTACTGGCTTATTGTATCAAGAATTTGTCTACCAGTGAGGAGGATTTCTCTCATACTGGACTCAAAAGATTGGTTTCTCAATAAATATTTTTATTGGAAAACCGGTCATGACATGTGGCCACAGGAGGCCTTGGGCGACGGAGAGCTTGGTCCTGCGGGTCCCCTTGTGCCGCGGCTGGGGGCAGCGCAGGGTCTTGATGTGCTGGAGCAGGGAGCGCTCGGGCAGCTTCTCGAGGGCGAGGGACTTCTTGGCAGCTCTGCTCTTGCCGCGCTGGCGCCTGATGGAGCGGGTTCTGCCAAGGGGCCGCGCGCCTTGGGGCCAGGGTGCCTTCTTGAGGAGGAGGCGGCTGAGGAGCCCCAGGAGCTTCATTGCCCACGCAGGGCGGGGGGCGGTGCAGTGAGAAGGACGGAGCGGGGGCGCCTCCGGCGGCGCGGACGAGCTCGGCGACTCGGTCGAGCCACTCTTCGTAGACGTCATCGATGGGGCGGTAGCGCAGGAGCTCGTTTGCCGCGATGAGCACAACTCGGGCCTCCATGGCCGCGCGGGGCGCGCATGATGAAGAACCAGCGGGGGTGAGGGAGGGTGTGGCAGTGCGGCCGTCCCGCCTCATGGATGGATGCTGGGACGATGCTTGCTATTCGTTCCCCGCCGGGCCGGTGGCGGCGTTGACGACAGGTGACGGGGAGCAACGAGGGCGCCCGCCGACGGGAGCCGTCTGGGCGACATGGGACGCGAGGGCGGCTCGGCGCTCGGCGCGAGCCCGGCGAGCATCAGACATGGATGCGACGGTCAGAGAAGAACGAGACGACGAAAGGCAAATTCCGGCGCACCCCTACCTGGCGCGCCAAATGTCGGATTTCGGGTTCCGGCAGACCCTTGAGGTTCGAACACTGGGGTGCACGCGGAGATTCAACCCTCTACCGGCTTGCTCCTCGCTGAGTCGCTAGGATCTAAACTACAACACAGAACAGCACAAGAGACACAAGGTTTATACTGGTTCAGGCCACCATTGTGGTGTAATACCCTACTCCAGTGTGTGGTGTGGTGGATTGCCTCTTGGGCTGATGATGAACAATACAAGGAATAACAGCCTCACGAGGGTCTGTTCTTGGCTGGTGCTACTTGGTTCAGGCTCTTGGATACTCAATGCCTCTACCCTGGGGGTGGCTAGTCCTATTTATAGGCAAATGCCCTGGGCCTCTTCCCAAATATTAAGCGGGAAGGGCGCCAACAATTGGCCATTTTAAAGGGGAACAATGGGTACACTTATCCTGACTAAAGTTGGTCCTCGCCTGTCAAAGGCTCCGGTGGTGACGCCTGCTTGGGCTCCACAATGACTTCTTCCCTGCCGTTGGGCTGGTCTTGGTCTTGTTGCACCGAAATGGATGCCTTTGCTTGATGCTCTCGCCCGCGCTTGCTCCCTTTGCACCAAAGAGGAAAGGAGGACACTGTGCGGGCTGGCGCCTGACTGGTGCTCTTGGTTGTCATGGCTTGCGTCATGGGCACCTCGCGAGGTACCCAGCCTTGAACTCGCAGCCTCCTCGTGAGCCAGCCTGATGAGGCCGCGCCTGAGGAAGCTCCTTGTCGTCGGCCCCGCGAGGCTTGGCCCCTCGCGAGGGTCTTGATCTTGTGTTGGTGAATATGGGCTGCGCTGGGCCTCCTTTGTGCCACGGAGCCGCCGCCACCGACGAGCTCCCTCGCGGACACCGGCCACCCCACGCAAACCCGACGCGCCCAGAAGCTCCGCCACGTTGTCTTCTTCATCTTCGATGAGCCACGCAAGCCAGGAGGGCCCGGAACATCGCCATCGCCGTTGTCTTCCACCTCGGGCTCCGACCACCGCCGCCGTTGATTCGCCGTCTCCACCACCTCCCCGAGCACGCCGACCTTCTCTTCGAACTCACCGTGAGCCCCTGTCCATTTCCCCTCTCTCTCCGTGCCCGTCCGCGCCCTCTAACCACCCTGGCTGTCGGAGCCGACCGTTCCTCGCCGCCGGCGATGACGCAGACGGTGCTAGAGCCACCGTAGCTAACTCCCGAGCACGGCAACATGCTCAGCACCCTTCCAGGAGCCGAGCGCGCCCACCCGTGCGACCTGCCGTGCCCCCTAGCGCCAACCCCGACCTCGCCGTGCTCCGGCCGCCGCCTTTGAGCTCGCCGCCGTCGATATAGGTCGCCCCCGGCCTAACTGACCGCACCACTCGACGCGCGGGATCTTCAGCGTCACGTAGCTGCCCTCCGCCGGCCATTTGGTCGCCGGAGGAGGAATCCCGACCCCCTCCGCCGTCTCGGGCTTCACCGGCGACGAGCCGTGGACCAAGTCCGGCGAGTTTTGACCCCAGTTGGACGCCCTGACTCAATGACAGGTGGGCCCAGCCCTGTTAGCTAATTAGGATTAGCACTAATCGAGTTAGTTAAACTAATTACCCCCCTGCTGACACTGACATGTGGGCCAGGCTCTAATTAAACTTAGGTTAGTTAACTGTGTCACTGACGTGTGGTCCCCACACGTAAGGTTTGACCTGGGGCGCCCAGTTGACCCTGCTGACGTCACCGTGACGTGGTGCTGACGCCATAATTCATTTCTGGATTTATAATATTCAGGAAATTCCAGAAAATGCCTAAAACTTCTAAAATTCATAGAAATTCAACCGTAACTCCAAATGAAATAAATTATATATGAAAAATTATCAAAAAAATTCAAGGAATCCATCTGTACCATTTTCATGCATGTTAGAACAACTTATAGCTGCTGTTTAGCACAAATCAATTAAATGGCATTTGAATAATCACATGTGGAGTTTGAATTTGAATCTTGTATTCAAACCAACTTCATTTAATTTGTTGCTAGTTGCATTAGCCCAAAACACATTCATTTTACCATGTCATGATCATGCATCATATTGTGCATTGCATTGACTGTGTTCCCTTCTGTGGCCGGTATTTGTCCCCTCTCAATAGACGTGATACCGATGATGTGATCGTTGACACTGATGAAGACTCAATGTTATCTTCAGAAGTGCCAGGCAAGCAAAACCCCCTTGTTCATTCCAATACAATCCTACTCTCTCGCTCCTGCTCTCTTTTACTGCATTAGGACAACAACGATTCATCTGTTACTTGCTGCGGTAGCTGAACCCCTTTATCCTTTGCATGACCTGTCATTCCACTGTAAATAGATGAAACCCACTAGTATGAGTAGGAGTTGTTTGAGCCCTGTTGTGCCTACTCATTCATGCTTGTTTGTCATGCCTGCTACTGCTTAGAGTTGAGTCAGGTCTGATTCATCGGGGATGAATCAGAGGTGTGTGAACATGTCCTACTGTGTGTGAGCTAAGTGTGTGAACACGATTTGGTAAAGGTAGCGGTGAGAGGCCATGTAGGAGTACATGGTGGGTTGTCTCATTGCAGCCGTCCTCAGGAACTGAGTTCTGTGTTTGTGATCCATGATTCAGCTACTACCATGCATTGGGCCCGAAACCAATGGACCCTCTCGGCTTCTTGATCACCCTTGTCCTCTGTCCAGGAGTTGCAAGTAGTTTCTCGTGTTTGTAGTATGCTGGAGGCCGTGGGCAGCGCTGACCGTAGGGGTGGGCTGTGATGCGGTAGGCACGTGGCACGGTGTACCGGGCGCCCGTTTGGTGTCTCGGGAACCCTGTTCACATCGTTTGGGGCTGTGAGCGAAACTCCGGCCGGATCTCCTCATGGATGGAACCCGAATAGGCGATAAACCTGGACTAGAGACTCGAGTGTTTAGGTAGGCCGTGTCCGACACCCACGTTGGGCTTCCGCTTGAAGGTTGCCGAGTACATGTCGTGTAAACGGCGGTAAGTGGTGAGAGCGTGTGTGAAGAAGTACACCCCTGCAGGGTTAACATCATCTATTCGAATAGCCGTGTCCGCGGTAAAGGACTTCTGGGTTGCTTATATCAGTTCATAGACAAGTGAAAGTGGATACTCTAAAATACGCAAGATAAGCGTGAGTGCTATGGATGGCGTTCTCGTAGGGAGACGGGAGCGGATCCATAGTGGTGTATTGATATGGTGAATATGTGGACTCGTGTGCGCCACCTCAAAAGAGTTACTTGCAGTCGTATTTCAGGATAGCCACCGAGTCAAAGCTGGCTTGCTGCAGTTAAACCCCACCATCCCTTTGTTGATAATGATGCATATGTAGATAGTTCTGATGTAAGTCTTGCTGGGTACATTTGTACTCACGTTTGCCTATTTTATGTTTTGCAGAGAGACTTCAGTCTCACTAGTAATTCCGCGTGGTCTTCGACGTTTAGCTTGATACCTCAGCTACGATCTTGTGCCCTCGGCAGGATCTGATAGATAGTCAGGCTTCTCAGCCTTTTCATTTATAGATGTCTATACTCAGACATGATAGCTTCCGCTTGTGCTTTGACTTGTATGCTCTGATTGTTGGGTCATGAGACCCATGTTTGTAATGTCTCGCTCCTCGGAGCCTATTGAATAAACTACTTGAGTCGTAGAGTCATTTTGTGATGCCATGTTGTATTTGCACATATCGAGCATATTGTGTGTATGTTTTGAAATGCTTGGTATGTGTGGGATCTGACCATCTAGTTGTTTATCTTTAGTAGCCTCTCTTACGGGGAAATGTCTCCTAGTGTTTCACTGAGCCATGGTAGCTTGCTACTGCTCCGGAACACTTAGGCTGGCCGGCATGTGTCCTTCTTCGTTCCTGTGTCTGTCCCTTCGGGGAAATGTCACGCGATGAATACCAGAGTCTTGTTAGCCCGCTACAGCCCGGTTCACCGGAGTCCTGCTAGCCCAGTGCTACAGCCTGGATTCAGTCGCTGATGACCGACACGTTCGATGCTGGGTCATGGATGCCTGTCCCTGTAAGTCTATGCCACTTTGGGTTTACGACTAGCCATGTCAGCCCGGGCTCCTTATCATATGGATGCTAGCGACACTGTCATATACGTGTGCCAAAAGGCGCAAACGGTCCCGGGCAAAGGTAAGGCGACACCCGTGGGAATACCGTGCGTGAGGCCGCAAAGTGATATGAGGTGTTACATGCTAGATCGATGTGGCATTGAGTCGGGGTCCTGAGAGCGTTGGTATCAGAGCTTGACTTCCTGTAGGATTACCAAGCCAAACTGGTCGAAGTTGAGTCTAGAAATGCTTTAGTTATATAAGGGAATTGATTGTGGGATGGAACGTAAGGCTCTTTTTACTCCTTATACCTTATGCCCTTCTGATCTGAGTCATCTTATCTTTCCTACGGGGTTAAGGAACTAGGTCTTCTCATCTTTCTATCAGGATCACGTGTTACTAATCCATAGACTTATAGATTGTTGGATTTAAGTCTCAGCTCAGTTCCTACTATTTCTGTATGTTAACTGTTGATCTCCAAACCTTGATATTGTGCTTCTGAGTGGTTATGCCACCATTTTTGTGAATGTCTCAAATCTTTTCTGAGCATTTACAGCCGTTATGCTGTCCGAGTCATCCCAGGTTTCTAAATAGTCTGATGCATTTGCAAAATCCTTTCCCTCTGGTTTCGATGCTCCTTTATGCCAGCTCAATCACACTAATTGTTGACTTGAGGTATTCTATTGCCTCGACCTTTATGTTGAAATAATTATCATGACCCTAGGTGTCTCAGGGGATCATCTAGTGGTCTAGCCATGACTTGTGTCCTAGTGTGATGATTCTGGCCATCATTCTCGTAAGCATCCCGTGATGCCACTTAGTAGTAGGTATTCTATTCCTGGGTTTTGAACCCGAGATTCACCCTACTTGCTTCATGTTGATAGTTTTGCTCGTTCCTTTAGGTTATTAGTAACCTTTGCATTAGTCCTCGATGTTCGTGGTATTCCTTTCTTCCAAATACTATGAACCGCTTATGGCAGATGTTCCTCGCTGATCGAAAGATCACAATCAGAGTGCTCTCGATGGGTTCTCGATTCTACATTGTGACTTTGCCAGTTCTACCTTTCTGCATGGGTTATCCAGAAGAAATATGTGGAATTCGTTCGACATGTTAAACCATGCATCCACAACTCAGAAAATCGTATGTTCCTTTGAGTTGTCCCTCTTTAGTTGTCTTCTGACCCTCGTCTATCAATTGATAGTCAAGAGTATGCGTGCATTCGTTCGTCGATGCCTATTACCCTTGTGGTCCGCCAAGCCATTCTATTTCAGAATGAATAGGACAAACAAACTCCAGTACCTCATCCATATTTAGGATTGGGTCAAAGTAGTTGTGTTCCGCAGATCAAGTTACAATCCAGCTTCTGGTCTGCTCTACCCTGAAGTATTACCTTCTTTATGACAGGAATTTCATGAGAATTGCACCACCTTTTGTGAATTCTTGACATAGTGATACTTCTCGCCATCCTTTTTCATTCCTTGGTTCCGTGTTGTTGCAGCCGGAGTGCCGACAAGTGAATCATGATGTGTGAACTCAATACTCCTAGCAACCCCATTGCTTGGTAGTTAATGGATAATAATTTCATTCTTAGCGTGTTGGTTTTGAATCATCATTCTAAGGTTGATCATGCTACCTGGTCCTTGTTCTCGGTGCACTCCTCGATCGATGAGTTAGGATTATTTCAAATCTTCGCTCTATTGATCATATCGTCTTGCCTCAAAAAGCAAGATTGTTCTCGAGCTTAGTAACATATCGGTGGTTCGTGATTTTCCGAATATCTTCTCGGAAGTATTACCAGGTTGTCCCCTGACTGTTATGTTGAGCTCGTGATCAAGTTGGTTTCTTGTGAACCACTTTCTCTCCAAGAATCGGTGTTAGATATCCCTGAGCTAGTTGGTTAAGCTAGACAACAACTTGGAGAGTTGGAAGATAAAAGCTTGCCTGACTTAGTTCGTCCCAAAGGGATATTCTTGTGTAGTGTGTGTTGAAGAAAGATGATATCTTCATCGATTGGTCCCTGTGATCAGTTGCTGGACCTATTGTCTTATCAATCCTTTGATTTGAGTGTGGGCTATCGTCAAATCAAGTCAGAACCAACGATGCTCGTAATGTTGTCTTCCTCGTGGTTGATCCCTCGAGCATACACCATTATATCTTTTGGGTCTGACCAATGCTATCACCGTGTTCACACGATGGTGGAAGTCCAGTGATATGGAAATTCCGATGAGTTGTTGTTGAGTCCATTGACAACATCCTTATCTCCTCCATGATGTTGTTGAACATTAAGTTAGTGTTGGAAACTTTTGAAAGCATTTTCTTCATGCTAGCTCATGAAGTACTTGTTTGATGAAAGGAGTGACTTCCTTTGATTCACGTGCATTTTGATGTAAGCTGCCGTCGTGAATCCGAGAAAGTTTGTTTTTGCTCCTTTGGAATCATCCCAAGTCGGTCATGCACGTGCGAAGAATTCTATGGTCTGTTAGACTGATCATCTTCATTCCATATGTATATCCTAGTACACCAAGCCACTGACTGATTTGTTCAAGGAGAAGGAGTATCTTCATAAGAGCTAATCCGGACTTATGAAAGAACTTCGATATCCTCGCTGATGGTTCCCAACCAGAACTCGGTAGTGTTTTATTGTAAGACTACCATATGATCATGTTTGTCTGAGGCAGCGTGTTCACACATGTGTAGCAGAACCAGCTCATGTTTTGGAGCTTGCTATCATAGTTCATTTCCCAAGAATCTCGCAACGTCATCTCGTCGATTTGTGTTGCAAACTTTCATTTTCTTCCTAGACTCGATGAGTCTGGAATATCCTGACACCAACCAGATCTGAATCTCAGGCAGATATGATGGTTGGAACATTTCCCAAGAACTATAATATTGGTCCCTCGATAACCGGTAAAGTGGATGTCGTGGCCAACACACCCAGCCGGAAGACCTATCATTGTAGTATCTTGTTTGAGGAAGTTGGCCACCTCCCCATAAGGATTTCGTAGGATTTACCTCCGTA
The DNA here is from genome assembly GCF_018294505.1 of Triticum aestivum. NCBI lineage: Eukaryota > Viridiplantae > Streptophyta > Magnoliopsida > Poales > Poaceae > Triticum > Triticum aestivum. The sequence continues at coordinate 87,148,908 of NC_057804.1, forward strand.
ACTGTTCCTTATGGATTCTATTGCTCCCGAAGTCCGACCTTTACTTGATGTTCTAGTTATCAAACCATATCTATGAATGGGTTACACTAGCACGTCAAGGATAACATTACAAGCGGAGTGCTAAATGTCTCTCGGTCGATCATCCAGATTTTGTTTCCTTGGCCTCGCTAGGGTGAAATCTGAGTTGATGTTATCTTCCTATGCATCTGCCTCGTCCATCGTTGTTCATCATGGTGGTATGTTGTGTTGCCAGGATCCTTGACACGGATGTTGGTAAAACCTTGATGAATATGGAAATGCTCAAGTTCTTGAGAGCACGCACAAGCGCTAGGTGTTATCATCGGCACTAACTGGGTTTGCTCTCAGTTCCCTCGGCAATGCTGTGACCTTCTCAAACAGTGAATCCACTCTCTATTGTTGGGTTCTTCCCCAGTTACCAGAATCATTCCCAGCATTTGCATTTTGTTCCCAGCTTGCACCGCCAATGTGTCATTCTACCATGGGTCTCTTCCATTTCCGGTGATAAGCAAATTCATCCATTGCGTTGTCTTCAACAAGGTAATCCACATCATCCAAGTCCGAGTATGCCATTCTACCGACCCCCTCCAAACGATCGCTCGAGAATTGTCTTAGGCTGGTTTAAAGAGTTTCAATGATCTCTGAATCAAAAGTAATTCTTTTTGCCACTTAAGGGAATATCTCTACGAGTCACCTTCCCTAAGGTGTATCGTTATGGTATCATGGCAACTCAACTCCTCGCTACACTGACAATCGTTTACCACCTTTTTAAGTGTGCAATTGTTGTCTACCTAGTGAACCTTCATCATCTGCTTCACTCCATTCCTATGGATGTGTGCTTCGTCTCTCAGCTCGAGAGATGTTGCTATGTCTCATTCCGAGAGTTAATCCTGAGTTGTTCGACCTTCGAGAAGAACAATTTTTTTAGGGTCTTTCCTTTCCCCTCGTTGTCATGTTAGTTGGAGTTCTCAGAACAAGACGACAAGACAAAGATGGTGATCGAATCAACGTTCATTTGAAGTGCAACCTGGATCGTGAAGATTATACTAGTTTGCGTTTCCCCTTCACCTTACCCTACGCTTGAATCTCGAGACGAGATTCTTGTTTAGTGGTGGTGAGTTGTCACATCCCTAGCTTCTGGTGCTGTCTGGTGTGTGCATCATGTTTAAATTCAAATGAAATTTGAATTGAGGAATTTTCAAAAGCCTCAGGAAACCTCTAAAAATAACCAACAATTAAATCTTCTCAAATGTGTCCAAGAAAATGTTCCTGTTATTCCATGGAAATATTGGTAAGAGGTAAAATTTAAACCAATATTTTTGGAGTCACAGAGATAATTATTTTGGCCATTTGAATTAATCCAATAACTATTTGCTTTGGATTTATATTTAATATATATTAAATATGACTCCAATAATTCTGGAAGTTTGTGAGTGGCTTTGTATATATTTTAGCAAGCCACATAAAAATCTACAGAATTTATTTAAATGATTTAGTTGCTAAACTAAATCAAAACAAACTACAGAAAATAGAAAAAAAAATAAAAGACAGAGGAGAGAAATCTCACCTGGAGCTTACCTGGCAGCCACCCACAGCCCAACACTGTGCAACCCACCTGCGCGGCCCAGCCCACCTGGCCCCCCCTTCTCCTGTCTTCTTCCCGTGCCAGCGCACGAAGTAGCTCGGTAGCGAGCACCGCCGTCGCGCTTGGCCACCTCCTGCCTGGTTGCCTCCCTCCTCGATGCGCCTGGAGACGCCATGACACCCCTGGCCTCTCTCTCACTCTCCCTGGAACCACTCTCGCTCTCCCTCCGTCCCTATTCCCCCTCTGCTCTCTCTCCCTCCCGCGACCGAACGGAGCTGCCGCCACCGACGAGCTCCCTCGCGGACACCGGCCACCCCACGCAAACCCGACGCGCCCAGAAGCTCTGCCACGTTGTCTTCTTCATCTTCGATGAGCCACGCAAGCCGGGAGGGCCCGGAACATCGCCATCGCCGTTGTCTTCCACCTCGGGCTCCGACCACCGCCGCCGTTGATTCGCCGTCTCCACCGCCTCCCCGAGCACGCCGACCTTCTCTTCGAACTCACCGTGAGCCCCTGTCCATTTCCCCTCTCTCTCCGTGCCCGTCCGCGCCCTCTAACCACCCTGGCTGTCGGAGCCGACCGTTCCTCGCCGCCGGCGATGACGCAGACGGTGCTAGAGCCACCGTAGCTAACTCCCGAGCACGGCAACGTGCTCAGCACCCTTCCAGGAGCCGAGCGCGCCCACCCGTGCGACCTGCCGTGCCCCCTAGCGCCAACGCCGACCTCGCCGTGCTCCGGCCGCCGCCTTTGAGCTCGCCGCCGTCGATATAGGTCGCCCCCGGCCTAACTGACCGCACCACTCGACGCGCGGGATCTTCAGCGTCACGTAGCTGCCCTCCGCCGGCCATTTGGTCGCCGGAGGAGGAATTCCGACCCCCTCCGCCGTCTCGGGCTTCATCGGCGACGAGCCGTGGACCAAGTCCGGCGATTTTTGACCCCAGTTGGACGCCCTGACTCAATGACAGGTGGGCCCAGCCCTGTTAGCTAATTAGGATTAGCACTAATCGAGTTAGTTAAACTAATTACCCCCCCCCCTGCTGACACTGACATGTGGGCCAGGCTCTAATTAAACTTAGGTTAGTTAACTGTGTCACTGACGTGTGGTCCCCACACGTCAGGTTTGACCTGGGGCGCCCAGTTGACCCTGCTGACGTCACCGTGACGTGGTGCTGACGCCATAATTCATTTCTGGATTTATAATATTCAGGAAATTCCAGAAAATGCCTAAAACTTCTAAAATTCATAGAAATTCAACCGTAACTCCAAATGAAATAAATTATATATGAAAAATGATCAGAAAAATTCAAGGAATCCATCTGTACCATTTTCATGCATGTTAGAACAACTTATAGCTGCTGTTTAGCACAAATCAATTAAATGGCATTTGAATAATCACATGTGGAGTTTGAATTTGAATCTTGTATTCAAACCAACTTCATTTAATCTGTTGCTAGTTGCATTATCCCAAAACACATTCATTTTGCCATGTCATGATCATGCATCATATTGTGCATTGCATTGATTGTGTTCCCTTCTGTGGCCGGTATTTGTCCCCTCTCGATAGACGTGATACCGATGATGTGATCGTTGACACTGATGAAGACTCAATGTTATCTTCAGAAGTGCCAGGCAAGCAAAACCCCCTTGTTCATTCCGATACAATCCTACTCTCTCGCTCCTGCTCTCTTTTACTGCATTAGGACAACAACGATTCATCTGTTACTTGCTGCGGTAGCTGAACCCCTTTATCCTTTGCATGACCTGTCATTCCACAGTAAATAGATGAAACCCACTAGTATGAGTAGGAGTTGTTTGAGCCCTGTTGTGCCTACTCATTCATGCTTGTTTGTCATGCCTGCTACTTCTTAGAGTTGAGTCAGGTCTGATTCATCGGGGATGAATCAGAGGTGTGTGAACATGTCCTACTGTGTGTGAGCTAAGTGTGTGAACACGATTTGGTAAAGGTAGCGGTGAGAGGCCATGTAGGAGTACATGGTGGGTTGTCTCATTGCAGCTGTCCTCAGGAACTGAGTTCTGTGTTTGTGATCCATGATTCAGCTACTACCACGCATTGGGCCCGAAACCAATGGACCCTCTCGGCTTCTTGATCACCCTTGTCCTCTGTCCAGGAGTTGCAAGTAGTTTCTGGTGTTTGTAGTATGCTGGAGGCCGTGGGCAGCGCTGACCGTAGGGGTGGGCTGTGATGCGGTAGGCACGTGGCACGGTGTACCGGGCGCCCGTTTGGTGTCTCGGGAACCCTGTTCACATCGTTTGGGGCTATGAGCGAAACTCCGGCCGGATCTCCTCATGGATGGAACCCGAATAGGCGATAAACCTGGACTAGAGACTCGAGTGTTTAGGTAGGCCGTGGCCGACACCCACGTTGGGCTTCCGCTTGAAGGTTGCCGAGTACATGTCGTGTAAACGGCGGTAAGTGGTGAGAGCGTGTGTGAAGAAGTACACCCCTGCAGGGTTAACATCATCTATTCGAATAGCCGTGTCTGCGGTAAAGGACTTCTGGGTTGCTTATATCAGTTCATAGACAAGTGAAAGTGGATACTCTAAAATACGCAAGATAAGCGTGAGTGCTATGGATGGCGTTCTCGTAGGGAGACGGGAGCGGATCCATAGTGGTGTATTGATATGGTGAATATGTGGACTCGTGTGCGCCACCTCAAAAGAGTTACTTGCAGTCGTAGTTCAGGATAGCCACCGAGTCAAAGCTGGCTTGCTGCAGTTAAACCCCACCATCCCTTTGTTGATAATGATGCATATGTAGATAGTTCTGATGTAAGTCTTGCTGGGTACATTTGTACTCACGTTTGCCTATTTTATGTTTTGCAGAGAGACTTCAGTCTCACTAGTAATTCCACGTGGTCTTTGACGTTTAGCTTGATACCTCAGCTACGATCTTGTGCCCTCGGCAGGATCTGATAGATAGTCAGGCTTCTCAGCCTTTTCATTTATAGATGTCTGTACTCAGACATGATAGCTTCCGCTTGTGCTTTGACTTGTATGCTCTGATTGTTGGGTCATGAGACCCATGTTTGTAATGTCTCGCTCCTCGGAGCCTATTGAATAAACTACTTGAGTCGTAGAGTCATTTTGTGATGCCATGTTGTATTTGCACATATCGAGCATATTGTGTGTATGTTTTGAAATGCTTGGTATGTGTGGGATCTGACCATCTAGTTGTTTATCTTTAGTAGCCTCTCTTACGGGGAAATGTCTCCTAGTGTTTCACTGAGCCATGGTAGCTTGCTACTGCTCCGGAACACTTAGGCTGGCCGGCATGTGTCCTTCTTTGTTCCTGTGTCTGTCCCTTCGGGGAAATGTCACGCGATGAATACCAGAGTCCTGTTAGCCCGCTACAGCCCGGTTCACCGGAGTCCTGTTAGCCCAGTGCTACAGCCTGGATTCACTCGCTGATGACCGACACGTTCGATGCTGGGTCATGGATGCCTGTCCCTGTAAGTCTGTGCCACTTTGGGTTTACGACTAGCCATGTCAGCCCGGGCTCCTTATCATATGGATGCTAGCGACACTGTCATATACGTGTGCCAAAAGGCGCAAACGGTCCCGGGCAAAGGTAAGGCGACACCCGTGGGAATACCGTGCGTGAGGCCGCAAAGTGATATGAGGTGTTACATGCTAGATCGATGTGGCATTGAGTCGGGGTCCTGACATAGTCGTAAACCCAAAGTGGCACAAACTTACAGGGACAGGCATCCATGACCCACCAGCGAACGTGTCGGTCATCAGCGAGTGAATCCAGGCTGTCGCACTGGGCTAGCAGGACTCCGGTGAACCGGGCTGTAGCGGGCTAACATGACTCTGGTATTCATCGCGTGACATTTCCCCGAGGGGACAGACACAGGAACGAAGAAGGACACATGCCGGCCAGCCTAAGTGTTCCGGAGCAGTAGCAAGCTACCATGGCTCAGTGAAAACACTAGGAGACATTTCCCGGTAAGAGAGGCTACTAAGGATAAACAACTAGATAGTCAGATCCCACACATACCAAGCATTTCAATAACATACACACAATATGCTCGATATGTGCAAATACAACATGGCATCACAACATGGCTCTACAACTCAAGTATTTTATTCAGTAGGCTCCGAGGAGCGAGATATTACAAACATGGGTCTCATGACCCAACATTCAGAGCATATAAGTCAAAGAACAAGCGGCAGCTTAACATGTCTGAGTACAGACATCTACAAATGAAAAAGGCTGAGAAGCCTGACTATCTACCAGATCCTGCCAAGGGCACAAGATCATAGCTGAGGTAACAAGCTAAACGTCGAAGTCCACGCGGAACTACTAATGAGACCGAAGTCTCTCTGCAAAACATAAAATGGGCAAATGTGAGTACAAATGTACCCAGCAAGACTTACATCAGAACTATCTACATATGCATCGTTATGAACAAAGGGATAGTGGAGTTTAACTGCAGCAAGCCAGCTCTGACTCGGTGGCTATCCTGAACTACGACTGCATGTATCTGTTTTGAGGTGGCGCACACGAGTCCTCATATTCACCATATCAATACACCACTATGGATCCGCTCCCGTTTCCCTACGAGAACGCCATCCATAGCACTCATGCTTATCTTGCGTATTTTAGAGTATCCACTTTCACTTGTCTATGAACTGTACAGGCAACCCAGAAGTCTTTTCCGCGGACACGACTATTCGAATAGATCATATAACCCTGCAGGGGTGTACTTCTTCACACACGCTCTCGCCACTTACCGCCATGTACACGTCATGTATCTCGGCAACCTTCAAGCGGAAGCCTGGCGAGGGAGTCGGCCATGACCTGACTAACCACACAAGTCTCTAGTCCAGGTTTATCACCTATTCGGGTTCCATCCGCAAGGAGATCCGGCCGGGGTGTCGCTCACGGCCCCAAACGATGTGTGCAGGGTTCCCAAGCCCACCTCGACGGGTAGATCTACGCTTGGTACACCGTGCCATGGTGCCTAGTCTATCCCAAGCCCACCTGTACCGGGTGCCACTTGGTAGACTACTAACACTACCTACAAACACCAGAAACTAGTTGCAACTCTTGGATAGAGATCGAGTTGATTAATAAGTTGAGAGGGGCACTTAAGCATTCCAATGTGTGGTAGTAGCTGTTCATGGATCACAAACACGGAACTCAGTTCCTGAGGACGGCTTCAATGAGACAACCCACCATGTACTCCTACATGGCCTCTCACCGCTACCTTTACCAAATCGTGTTCACACACTTAGCTCACACACAGTAGGACATGTTTACACACCTCCGATTCATCCCCGATGAATCAGACCTGACTCAACTCTAAGCAGTAGCAGGCATGACAAACAAGCATGAATGAGTAGGCACAACAGGGCTCAAACAACTCCTACTCATGCTAGTGGGTTTCATCTATTTACTGTGGCGATGACAGGTCATGCAGAGGATAAAGGGGTTCAGCTACCGCAGCAAGTAATAGTTGAATCGTTGTTGTCCTAATGCAGTAAAAGAGAGCAGGAGCGAGAGAGTGGGATTGTATCAGAATGAACAAGGGGGTTTTGCTTGCCTGGCACTTCTGAAGATAGTATAGTTCTTCATTGGTGTCATTGATCACATCGTCGAAACGCGTCTATCGAGAGGGGGCAATTACCGGCAACTGAGAAAGAAACACAATCAATGCAATGCACAATATGATGCATGCTCATGACATGGAAATATGCTGTGGTTTGAGCTAATGCAACTAGCAGCAGGTTAAATGAAGTTGGTTTGAACCCTAGGTTCAAATTCAAACTCCATATGTGAAGGTTTAAATGCCATTATAAGATTTGGCCTAAACAGCAGCCCTAAGTTGTTGTATCATGCATGAAAATGGTACAGATGGATAGATTAGATTTTTCTGAACATTTTCCATATATAAATTATTTCATTTGGAGTTACGGTTGAATTTCTATGAATTTTTGAAGTTAACACTATTTTCTAGAATTTCCTGAGAAAGAATAAATCCAGAAAAACCTATTACTGCGTCAGCATGACATCACACTGACATCAGCAGGTCAGCTGACCGGGTCCAAGTCAAACCTGACGTGCGGGGTCCACACGTCAGTGACACAGCTAATTAACAGGGGGTTATTCCTAATCTAATTAAAAGATTAGGGCTCCGGGGCCCACTGTCAGTGTCATAGGTGGGGGGGGGGGGGGTTAGTGCTAACTAACTCCTGGCTGGTGGGGTCCACCTGCCAGACCGGCGAGGTCGTCGCCGGCGACCACAGGACACAGCGGTGTCCGTGTTACAAGCCACGGGGCGGCGGCTAAGGGCACCGGGGTGTAGCCCGGGCTCTCGTGCATCTAGGGGAGGCGACGGGAGGACGCGGGGTGGCCGGAGCTCGCCGGAGCGGAGCTCGGGGCGGCGGCCGAAACACGGCTCCAGGCGGGATGTGGCTGCAGGGCACGGCAGGGGCTGCGGAGGGCCTCTACGGCCTCCTGGCGTCACCAGGAGCACGGTGACGTGCGCGGGAGCGGCTGGCTCGGGTTCTGGTCACGGTGGCGCCATGGACGGCGGCGAGGTGCTAGCAGGTTCGACAGGTAGCAGGCTACGGCATGCAAGCAAAGGAAAGGAGAGGGGGAAACGGACGGTGAGCTTACGTGGATCCCGTAGAGGTGGATGGCGAGCTCGGGGAAGGCCAAACGGCGACGAATTTGACGGCGGCGATCCGCGGCACCGACGAGGAGGACGACGTCGAGGGCAGCTCTGCAGGGCATCCCGGCTTGCGTGAGTCGTCATATAGGTCGAGGACGGCAGCGCGGAGCTAATGGGCTCATTGGAGGGGCAAGGTGACAGAAAAAGAATCAATCAAAAATCATCTTTTGTTTAAAAGATATTAAAGTTCTAGCCCAGGGACTTGTCTGTAATGAAACAGAAACTTTCCAAGGGGCTGGACAGAAAAAGCCAGAAAAACGCTTCAGATCGAAAGCGTATTTTGCCCGAAGGCGCTTTCCATAGAAAACGGTTCGAATAGAAGTGAGAGGCTGACGAGGGGGTCCCACTCGTCAGGTTTGAAATTTGGAGGCAGAAAACAGAGCGCGCCGGCGCCCGAAGGCTACGGTGGTCGCTGATGGCGATCCACGGCGAGTTAGGAAGAGTGGGTGGTACCTACGGGTCCCTTGGGTTCTTGCGCACCTGTGGGTGGTCGAGTTGGTCGTCGGCGAGCACCACGTCGGCGGTGGCCTCAACTCCGGCGGACGGTGGTTCGGGCATTGCTGGACTCGTCGGGGAGAGCTACGGAGGTGGAATTGAAGCTCGGGTTAGAGTACTGGGTGCACAAGAGGGCTACTGACGAGGTTCGGGAGGCGGGGGTGGCCTCACCTGAGTGGATTGAGCTGGAGCCCGAGGCGGAACGGGGCGACCGGAGACGGAGAAGAAGGCCTCCTCGGGGTCCTCCTGGTGTCTTGGCAGGGCTCTGGTGGGGTGGAGGGAGTAGTGCTGGTCGAAGGCGAGCTCGGGATGGCTATTTATAGCCGGCCCGAGGTGGCTCCCGCGAACGGGATAACTCCGGCGGCGATTATGGTGTTGTAGTGGCCGGACGGGTGGTTTAGGTGGCTGGGCATCAACGTGGAGATCCACTGGTTTCATCCAAACATTAAACTCAGTTGAATTAGGCTTGTTCTGCGGTTTCAACGGAACGGCGCCTCGCGGGCCCGTCGGCGGCAGAGAGCGTGCCCTGTGCTCGCCAGGCCACGGCGACGGTGCTGCAGCGTGCGCTGGCAAGTAGACAGCCACGCGGAGGCCTTGCATGCTTTGGGCGGTGCTGGACGGTGCAGAAAGCTGGCGCTGGCTCCCGCTGGTCGCCACGGGTGGCTCTGCCACCGCAGAAGCTGCCGGCGTCGGTGAGGCACGCCACCACCGACACCTACGCCCGTCCAAGAGAGTGTGTGGTGCTCTGGATAAGAAGGAGCAGCAGTGCGCAAGGCGCCAGCGTGTGCACTGGTGAGATCGACGCCAAGACTCTGAAGAAAACGACACTGACGGTCGCCTGAATCACTGAATTTCTGAACATGTACAGTAACAGTGCAGGCAAGGTGTTCGACGAAATGGTTTTGGCATGTGGGCAATTTATCTAGACTTGATCTTTGGTGAGGTGGCTTCTCAATGCACCTGGGGGCTGCCTGATTTTTGGTAGAATTTTTGGAGAAGAGAAAATATGAATTTCACCAAAAATGATGAATCTGGTCCAAACTTGCAGTGAGTGAAAATTGAAGAATTTGAATTGTGGAAGAGTGGATCTTGATGGATCTAGGTTGTGGGTGCTAAGGACTAGCTAGAGGAGTTGGTTTGAGATCAAAACTCAAAGGGAAATAGATACTTCCTTTGTAAACCACCTAGGTCCAAAAATAAAAACATATATAGTTTTGGGGTAAAATAAATGGAATAAAAATCAAAAATGAGTTGAACTTGCTGGGATTGACTACTTGACTTGACCCAAAGTGGAGGGAGGTGTTTTGGGGAAAATTTTAATATGAGACATGGTGAAAGGGGATGGTTGGAAATAAAAAGGAATAAATCCAAAGCCCATAGGATTTATTTTTAAATGAAAAACTTTCAAAAATAATTGTGGTGAGTTAACACCAAAGAAAAACCTTCAAAGACAACCATCAAGGTTGAGGATAACCCCATAAAGATTTTATCAAAGAAAAATATTTGAGGGGAAGAGTCTTTTTAAAAGATTTTAAATAGCCTCCTTCAAATCAAACAAGGAATTTTGCTGAAAACCAAAATGAATTTTTTTGGAGTGTCACACCTTTGTATGTATTTGCGCAAGCATTCGCCATCCCTCTGAGGGATCACATGCAAATTACTTGTCTGGCCAGGAGCTATGTGGCTGCCCGTAAAGGCACCAACAAAATCGTGGCACAGATCTGACCAAGAGGAGATGGAATCTATCGGCAGGTGCATCAACCATGACCTAACATTGGGCTTGAGCACTAACGAGAAATAGTTGGCGAGTACCTTGCCATTCGGAGCTCCGGCGGCTTGCATCATGATGGTGTAAATGCTCAGGAACTCAGATAGATGAGTCTCGCGGTCGTACTTCTCCGGGACCTTTGGTTTGAACGTGCGGGTGGTGGGCCACTGGAACTGTACAGGTTGTTGCATAAGGCAAGTCATTAGCATCCTCCGACGCAGGCCTGTATGCAGTGGGCCCAGCACGCCTATCAGATTGGTTGCGCAACTCCCGTCGCCGCTCGATGGTGGGCCGGGCATCCTCCTTGAGCCGTTCACGGAGAACTTGACGTTGATCACGGCATGCTGGTGGATCAGACGATGCCATGGACACGTTATCACGGGCGTCAACCTGATGAGCTAGCGATCGCCGTTGTTGCGATGGAGGGGAGTGCACCATGGCTGTGGTGCCTCCAACCCTTCCACTATCAACGCACGCCGACTCAATGGTCCAGCGCCGCGAGGGACTTGCCTCCTGGTGACCGTCCCTGTTGGCATGGCCAATAAGGCTTTGGATAGCGGCCCTCCATTCTTCTTGCTTCTCCGCAGTAGGAGGGAAGTCGAGGAGTAGCTGTGCTCACGCCAACGCTTCTGCTCGCATCGGTGGCAGCGACAAGCGGGAGGAACGGGAGGAGCTTGGACTTGTAACTACGTTAGAATGAGTTCCGTCACGGTTCCGCGGCCGCGCTCCCTTTTCACCAACATCTTGGCGTGCATGTCGGCCATGTGCATCTTGAGAATGGTGGTGAGGGCTCTTGCCGCGACGACGCCCGGTGTCACCAGCATCGCGGCGCTGCTCATCGTGCATGACCTGGGAGGGCCGCGGTGCGTGCGTCGGCGGGGTCGCCTTCCTACCTGATACGTCTCCAACGTATCTATAATTTAGGAAGCATTCATGCTATATTATTATATGTTTGGATGTTTATGGGCTTTATTATACACTTTTATATTATTCTTTGGGACTAACCTCTTAACCGGAGGCCCAGCCCATATTGATGTTTTCTAGCCTATTTCAGTGTTTCGAAGAAAAGGAATATCAAACAGAGTCCAAACAGAATGAAACCTTCGGGAAAGTTATTTTTGGAACGGAAGCAATCCAGGGACTTGGAGTGCATGTAAGGGAAGCTTCGAGGTTGCCACAAGGCAGGGAGGCGCGCCCACCTCCCCTGGGCGCGCCCCCCACCCTCGTGGGCCCCTTGTGGCTCCCCTGACTGACTTCTTTTGCATATATATCTCCATATACCCTAAAAACATCATAGAACGGAATAGATTGGGAGTTCCGCCGCCGCAAGCCTCTGTAGCCACCAAAAATCTCTTGGGAGCCTGTTCTGGCACCCTGCCAGAGGGGGAATCCATCACCGGTGCCCATCTTCATCATCCCGGCGCTCTCCATGATGAGGGAGTAGTTCACCCTCGGGGCTGAGGGTATGTACCAGTAGCGATGTGTTTGATCTCTCTCTCTCTCTCTCTCTCTCTCTCTCTCTCGTGTTCTTGAGATGATACGATCTTGATGTATCGCGAGCTTTGCTATTATAGTTGGATCTTATGATGTTTCTCCCCCTCTACTCTCTTGTGATGAATTGAGTTTTCCTCTTGAAGTTATCTTATCGGATTGAGTATTTAAGGATTTGAGAACACTTGATGTATGTCTTGCCGTGCTTATCTGTGGTGACAATGGGATATTCACGTGATCCACTTGATGTATGTTTTGGTGATCGACTTGTGGGTTCAATGAACTTATGCATAGGGGTTGGCACATGTTTTCGTCTTGACTCTCCGGTAGAAACTTTGTGGCACTCTTTGAAGTACTTTGTGTTGGTTGAATAGATGAATCTGAGATTGTGTGATGCATATCGTATAATCATGCCCACGGATACTTGAGGTGACATTGGAGAATCTAGGTGACATTAGGGTTTTGGTTGACTTGTGTCTTAAGGTGTTATTCTAGTACAAACTCTATGCTAGATCAAACGGAAAGAATAGCTTCGTGTTATTTTACTATGGACTCTTGAATAGATTGAGCAGAAAGGATAACTTTGAGGTGGTTTCGTACCCTACCATAATCTCTTCGTTTGTTCTCCGCTATTAGTGACTTTGGAGTGACTCTTTGTTGCATGTTGAGGGATAGTTATATGATCCAAGTATGTTATTATTGTTGAGAGAACTTGCACTAGTGAAAGTATGAACCTTAGGCCTTGTTTCCTAGCGTTGCAATACCGTTTATGCTCACTTTTGCTATTATTTACCTTGCTGTTTATATATTTTCAGATTACAATAACCTATATCTATCATCCATAATGCACTTGTATCACCATCTCTTCGCCAAACTAGTGCACCTATACAATTTACCATTGTATTGGGTGTGTTGGGGACACAAGAGACTCTTTGTTATTTGGTTGCAGGGTTGCTTGAGAGAGACCATCTTCATCCTATGCCTCCCACAGATTGATAAACCTTATGTCATCCACTAGAGGGAAATTTTCTACTGTCCTACAAACCTCTGCACTTGGAGGCCCAACAACGTCTACAAGAAGAAGGTTGCGTAGTAGACATCAAGCTCTTTTCTGGCGCCATTGCCGAGGAGGTTAGTAATTGAAGGTATATCTTTAGATCTTGCAATTGAATATTTTTGTTTCCTGTGTTATCACTAGTTTAGTCTATAAAAGAAAAAAAAATGGAGTTGAGTTTGTCTCATACGCTTCATCTTTTTAATATCTTTTGTGAATATGATGAAAAGGAAAATTGTGCTCAAGTGCTAGAAGAAGTCTATAAAATGTTTGGCACTAAATCTTTGAATGATGAGAATGATTGCAATGTTGTTAGTATGAACTCCTTGAATATCCATAGTACTAATGATGATTGCACTAGTCATGATGAAAATATCTCTTATAAGCATGTCGATTTTTGTGGAGTGTATTGGGTTTGCAAGTACACACCAAATAGGGAAGATAGATATTGCAAGAGGCATAAGCATTTAGAAACTAAATGGTTGCAAGAAAGGCTAAATGTGAGTGCTGAAAATTTAAATTTCCTTTGCCGTACTTGTGAACTTTGCAATGAACGTGGTCATTTACATCTCCGATGCAAATTGTTTCATGATCGAATCGTGTCCAAAAATTGTGATGATATGATTTCCCTTGCACATCATAAAGAACTTAGTTTTCTCTTGGGTTCTGAAGAAATGAAACGTTTAATTAAGGACCTTCCAGAATTTGCCCATGAGAAATTCCTTGATATTGATCTAGAGAAGATTTATTTGTATTGTGCGGTGAATTGCATTGAAAATCCTTATATTGCCAATTACCTAAAGAAAAGAAAGAAAATAGAAGATGAAGAGAATACTAATGAAAGGGAAGAGACTTCCCAATATCCTCCAATTATTTCTTATGATGAATCTGGTAATGAGGAGGAGCTTTCTATTCAACCAATCTCATCAATAAGGAGCTCAGAGAAGAAGGTTGAACCCACACATAATGTGAAGAAGAAAAAGAAAAAATAGAGAATCAAATGTAAAAAAGTATCTTTCCCAAATGATGTTGCTCCTACTACTCATTGTGATGATAATAATTGCTATACTATTGGTGCTATCCATACTATTAATGATGAGAGTGATTATGCTTATGATATGAAAAGGCCGAAGCTTGGGGAAGCTATGTTTGATGAGGATGAAATATTTGAGAATATATTTTCTAAAATTAATGTTTGTCCCAAGCTTGGGGATGCTACGTTTAATGAAGATGATATTTTTGTTGGAAATATGCTCTAGAGGCAATAATAAATAAGTTATTATTATTATATTTCCTTGTTCATGATAATCGTTTATTATCCATGCTATAATTGTATTGACAACATCATGTCCCTAGTAAGCCTCTAGTTGACTAGCTCGTTGATCAATAGATGGTTACGGTTTCCTGACCATGGATATTGGATGTCGTTGATAACGGGATCACATCATTAGGAGAATGATGTGATGGACAAGACCCAATCCTAAGCCTAGCACAAAGATTGTGTAGTTCGTTTGCTAAAGCTTTTCTAGTGTCAAGTATCATTTCCTTAGACCATGAGATTGTGCAACTCCCGGATACCGTAGGAACGCTTTGGGTGTACCAAATGTCACAACGTAACTGGGTGGCTATAAAGGTGCACTACGGGTATCTCCAAAAGTGTCTATTGGGTTGGCACGAATCGAGACTGGGATTTGTCACTCCGTGTGATGGAGAGGTATCTCTGGGCCCACTCTGTAGGACATCGTCATAATGTGCACAATGTGACCAAGGGGTTGATCGCGGGATGATGTGTTACAGAACGAGGAAAGAGACTTGCCGATAACGAGATTGAACAAGGTATCGGCATACCGACGATCGAATCTCGGGTAAGTACTATACCACTAGACCAAGGGAATTGTATACGGGATTGATTGAATCCTCGACATCGTGGTTCATCCGATGAGATCATCGTGGAACATGTGGGAGCAAACATGGGTATCCAGATCCCGCTGTTGGTTATTGACGGGAGAATGTCTCGGTCATGTCTGCATGGTTCCCGAACCCGTAGGGTCTACACACTTAAGGTTCGATGACGCTAGGGTTATAGGGAAGAGATATACGTGGTTACCGAATGTTGTTTGGACTCCCGGATGAGATCCCGGACGTCACGAGGAGTTCCGAAATGGTCCGGAGGTAAAGATTTATATATGGGAAGTCATGTTTTGGTCACCGGAAAAGTTTCGGGTGCTATCGGTAATGTACCGGGACCACCGGGAGGGTCCCGGGGGTCCACCAAGTGGGCCATCGGCCCCAGAGGGCTGCATGGGCCAAGTGTGGGATGGGACCAGCCCCAGGTGGGCTGGTGCACCCCCCCCACCAGGGCCCAAGGAGCCTAAGGTTTGGGGAAGGGGAGCCTCCACCTTGCTTGGGGGCAAGTTTCCCCCTCTCCCCCCTTGCCCGCACCCTAGATGGGATCTAGGGGCTGCCGCACTCCTTGGGGTGGGAACCCTAAAGGGGGCGCAGCCCCCTCCCTCTCCCCT
Source organism: Triticum aestivum (assembly GCF_018294505.1). Classification (NCBI taxonomy): domain Eukaryota; kingdom Viridiplantae; phylum Streptophyta; class Magnoliopsida; order Poales; family Poaceae; genus Triticum; species Triticum aestivum. The sequence goes on from NC_057804.1 coordinate 87,164,539, forward strand.
ATATATAGTTGAGGTCTTTGGGGCTGCCAACACATGAGTTTTGACCTCTCCCTGGCGCAGTCCTACCCCTCTCCCTCCTCGTCTCTTGCGGTGCTTGGCGAAGCCCTGCTGGAGTGCCACGCTCCTCCACCACCACCACACCGTTGTGCTGCTGCTGGACGGAGTCTTCCCCAACCTATCCCTCTCTCCTTGCTGGATCAAGGCATGGGAGACGTCACCGGGCTGCACGTGTGTTGAACGCGGAGGTGCCGTCCGTTCGGCACTAGGATCGACGGTGATTTGGATCACGACGAGTATGACTCCCTCAACCCCGTTCTCTTGAATGCTTCCGCTTAGCGATCTACAAGGGTATGTAGATGCACTCCCCTCTCTCGTTGCTAGTCTCTCCATATATAGATCTTGGTGACTCGTAGGAAAATTTTAAATTTCTGCTACGTTCCACAACAGTGGCATCATGAGCTAGGTCTATTGCGTAAATTCTTTGCACGAGTAGAACACAAAGTAGTTGTGGGCGTTGATTTTGTTCAATATGCTTACCGTTACTAGTCCAATCTTGTTTCGACGGTATTGTGGGATGAAGCGGCCCGGACCGACCTTACATGTACACTTACGTGAGACAGGTTCCACCGATTGACATGCACTTGTTGCATAAGGTGGCTAGCGGGTGCCAGTCTCTCCCACTTTAGTTGGATCGGATTCGATGAAAAGGGTCCTTATGAAGGGTAAATAGCAATTGGCATATCACGTTGTGGCTTTTGCGTAGGTAAGATACGTTCTTGCTAGAAACCCATAGCAGCCACGTAAAACATGCAAACAACAATTAGTGGACGTCTAACTTGTTTTTGTAGGGTATGCTATGTGATGTGATATGGCCAAAAAGAATGTGATGAATGATATGTGATGTATGAGATTGATCATGTTCTTGTAATAGGAATCACGACTTGCATGTCGATGAGTATGACAACCGGCAGGAGCCATAGGAGTTGTCTTAATTTATTGTATGACATGCGTGTCATTGAACAAACACCATGTAATTACTTTACTTTATTGCTAACCGTTAGCCACACTAGTAGAAGTAATAGTTGGCGAGACAACTTCATGGAGACACGATGATGGAGATCATGGTGTCATGCCGGTGACGATGATGATCATGGAGCCCCGAAGATGGAGATCAAAAGGAGCAAAATGATATTGGCCATATCATGTCACTATTTGATTGCATGTGATGTTTATCATGTTTATGCATCTTATTTGCTTAGAACAACGGTAGTAAATAAGATGATCCCTCATTAAAATTTCAAGAAAGTGTTCCCCCTAATTGTGCACCATTGCGAAAGTTCGTTGTTTCGAAGCACCACGTGATGCTCGGGTGTGATAGATTCTAACGTTCACATACAACGGGTGTAAGCCAGATTTACACACGCAAAACAGTTAGGTTGACTTGACGAGCCTAGCATGTACAGACATGGCCTCGGAACACAAGAGACCGAAAGGTCGAGCATGAGTCGTATGGTAGATACGATCAACATGAAGATGTTCACCAATGATGACTAGTCCGTCTCACGTGATGATCGGACACGGCCTAGTTGACTCGGATCATGTAATCACTTAGATGACTAGAGGGATGTCTATCTGAGTGGGAGTTCATAAGATGAACTTAATTATCCTGAACATAGTCAAAAGATTTTTGCAAATTATGTCATAGCTCACGTTTTAGTTCTATTGTTTTAGATATGTTCCTATAGAAAATATAGTTGAAAGTTGATAGTAGCAATTATGCGGACTGGGTACGTAAACTGAGGATTGTCCTCATTGCTGCGTAGAAGGCTTATGTCCTTAATGCACCGCTCGGTGTGCTGAACCTCGAACGTCGTTTGTGGATGTTGCGAACATCTGACATACACGTTTTGATGACTACGTGATAGTTCAGTGGGTAATGTTAAATGGTTTAGAATTGAGGCACCGAAGACGTCTTTGAAACGTTGCGGAACATATGAGATGTTCTGAGGGCTGAAATTGGGATTTCAGGCTCGTGTCCACGTTAAGAGGTATAAGACCTCCGACAAGTTTTCTAGCCTACAAACTAAGGGAGAAGATCTCAATCGTTGAGCTTGTACTCAGATTGTCTGGGTACAACAATCACTTGAATTGAGTGGGAGTTAATCTTCCAGATGAGATAGTGACGTTTCTCCAAAGACGTTGCCACCAAGCTACTAGAGCTTCGTGATGAACTATAACATATCAGGGATAGATATGATGATCCTTGAAATATTCGCGATGTTTGACACCGCGAAAGTAGAAATCAAGAAGGAGCATCAATTGTTGATGGTTAGTGAAACCACTAGTTTCAAGAAGGGCAAGGGCAAGAAGGGATACTTCATGAAACGGCACAGTTGCTGCTCTAGTGAAAACCCGGTGTTGAACCCAAACCCGAGACTAAGTGCTTCTGTAATGAGGGAACGGTCACTGAAGCAGAACCACCCTAGATACTTGGTAGATAAGAAGGCAGACAAGGTCGACGAAAGTATATTGGATATACATCATAATAATGTGTACTCTACTAGCACTCCTAGTAGCACCATGGTAATAGATACCGGTTCGGTTGCTAAGTGTTAGTAACTCGAAATAAAAGGCTACGGAATAAACGAAGACTAGCTAAAGGTGAGATAACGATGTGTGTTGGATGTTTTTCCAAGGTTGATGTGATCAAACATCGCACGCTCCCTCTACCATCGGGATCGGTGTTAAACCTAAATAATTGTTATTTGGTGTTTGCGTTGAGCATAGACATGATTGGATTATGTCTATCGCAATACGGTTATTCATTTAAGGAGAATAATGGTTACTCTATTTATTTGAATAATACCTTCAATGGTCTTGCACCTAAAATGAATGGTTTATTGAATCTCGATCGTAGTGATACACATGTTCATGCCAAAAGATATAAGATAGTAATGATAGTACCACCTACTTGTGGCATTGCCATGTAAGTCATATTGGTATAAAACGCATGAAGAAGCTCCATGCAGATGGATCATTTGGACTCACTTGATTCTAAATCACTTGAGACATGCAAATCATACCCCATGGGCAAGATGAATGAAAAGCCTCGTTTTCAGTAAGATGGAACAAGAAAGCAACTTGTTGGAAGTAATACATTTTGATGTGTGCAGTCCAATGAGTGCTGAGGCACGCAGTGGATATCGTTATGTTCTTACTTCACGGATGATTTGAGTAGATACTGAGTATATTTACTTGATGAAACACAAGTCCGAATTATTGAATGGTTCAAGCAATTTTAGAGTGAAGTTAAAGATCATCGTGGCAAGAGGATAAAATGTCTATGATATGATCATAGAGATGAGTACCTGAGTTACGAGCATTGGCACGCAATTAAGATATTGTGGAAATTGTTTCACAATTAATACCGCCTGGAACACCATAGTGTGATGGTGTGTCCGAACATCATAGTTGCACCCTATTGGATATGGTTCGTACCATGATGTCTCTTATCGAATTACCACTATCGTTCATGGGTTAGGCATTAGAGACAACCGCACTCACTTTAATAGGGCACCATGTAATTCCATTGAGACGACACCATTTGAGCTATGGTTTGGAGAAACCTAAGTTGTCGTTTCTTAAAACTTTGGGGTTGCGATGCTTATGTGAAAAAGTTTCAGGTTGATAAGCTCGAACCCAAAGCGGATAAAATGCATCTTCATAGGACACCCAAAACAGTTGGGTATACCTCCTAATTCAGATCTGAAAGCAATAGGAATTGTTTCTTGAATCGGGTCCTTTCTCGAGGAAAAGTTTGTCTCAAAATATTGAGTGGGAGGATGGTGGAGACTTGATATGGTTATTGAACTGTCACTACAACTAGTGTGTAGCAGGGCACGGGAAGTCGTTCCTGTGGCACCTACACCAATTGAAGTGGAAGATGATGATAGTGATCATGATGCCTCGGATCAAGTCACTGCCGAACCTCGTAGGATGACAAGGACGCGTACTGCTTCAGAGTGGTATGGTAATCCTGTCTTGGAGGTCATGTTGCTATACAACAATGAACCTACGAGCTATGGAGAAGCGATGGTGGGCCTGGATTCCGACAAATGGCTCGAGGCCATAAAATCTGAGAGAGGATCCATGTATGAAAACAAAGTGTAGACTTTGGCAGAACTACTTGATGGTCGTAAGGCTATTGGGTACAGATGGATTTTAAAAAGGAAGACGGACAATGATGGTAAGTATCACCATTAAGAAAGCTCGACTTGTCATTAAGATGATTTCTGACAAGTTCAAGGAGTTGACTACGGTGAGGCTTCCTCACTCGTAGCGATGCTAAGAGTTTGTTGGAATTGTATTAGCAATTACTGCATTATTTATGAAATCTTGCATATAGGATGTCAAAACGATGTTTCCTCGATGATTTTCTTGAGGAAAGGTTGTATGTGATACAAGCAGAAGGTTTTGACAATCCTGAAAGATGCTAACAATTATGCAAAGCTCCAGCAATCCTTCTAAGGACTGGAGTAAGCATCTCGGAGTTGGAATATACGCTTTGATGAGATGATCAAAGATTTTGCGTTTATACAAAGTTTATGAGAAACTTGTATTTCCAAAGAAGTGAGTGGGAGCACTATAGCATTTCTGATGAGTACATGTTGTTGACATATTGTTGATCAGAAATGATGTAGAATTTTTGGAAAGCATGTATGGTTATTTGAAAAGTATTTTTCAATAGAAAACCTGGATTAAGCTGCTTGAACATTGAGCATCAAGATCTATGAGGATAGATCAAAAACGCTAAATAGTACTTTCAAATGAGCACATACCTTGACATGATCTTGAAGGTGTTCAAGATGGATCAGTCAAAGAAGGAGTTCTTGCCTGAGATGTAAGGTATGAAGTTAAGACTTAAAGCTCGACCACGGCAGAAGAAAGAGAAAGGACAAATGTCACCCCCTATGCCTTAGCCATAGGCTCTATACAGTATGTCATGCTTTGTACCGCACCTGATATGTGCCTTGCCACGTGTCTGGCAAGGGGGTACAAGAGTGACCCAGGAATGGATCATTGGACATCGGTCAAAATTGTCCTTCGAGTAAATAAGGACATGTTTCTCGATTATGGAGGTGATAAAGAGTTCGGCGTAAAGGGTTACGTTGATGCAAGCTTTAACACCTATCCGAATGGCTCTGAGTAGCAAACCGGATACGTATAGTGGAGCAATCATTTGGAATAGCTCCAAGTGGAGCGTGGAAGCAGCATTTACAATATGACCTAGAGATTTGCGAAGTACATACGGATCTGAATGTTGTAGACCCGTTGACTAAAACCTCTCTCACAAGCAAAACATGATCAAACCCCAGAACTCACTGAGTCTTAATCACATGATGATGATGTGAATTAGTTTAGTGACACTAGTAAACTCTTTGGATGTTGGTCACATGGCGATGTGACCTGTGAGTGTTAATCACATGGCGATGTGAACTAGATTATTGACTCTAGTGCGAGTGGGAGACTGTTGGAAATATGCTCTAGAGGCAATAATAAATAAGTTATTATTATTATATTTCCTTGTTCATGATAATCATTTATTATCCATGCTATAATTGTATTGATAGGAAACTCAGATACATGTGTGGGTACATAGACAACATCATGTCCCTAGTAAGCCTCTAGTTGACTAGCTCGTTGATCAATGGATGGTTACGGTTTCCTGACCATGGATATTGGATGTCGTTGACAACGGGATAACATCATTAGGAGAATGATGTGATGGACAAGACCCAATCCTAAGCCTAGCACAAAGATTGTGTCGTTCGTTTGCTAAAGCTTTTCTAGTGTCAAGTATCATTTCCTTAGACCATGAGATTGTGCAACTCCCGGATACCGTAGGAATGCTTTGGGTGTACCAAACATCACAACGTAACTAGGTGGATATAAAGGTGCACTATGGGTATCTTCGAAAGTGTCTGTTGGGTTGGCACGAATCGAGACTGGGATTTGTCACTCCGTGTGACGGAGAGGTATCTCTGGGCCCACTCGGTAGGACATCATCATAATGTGCACAATGTGACCAAGGGGTTGATCGCGGGATGATGTGTTACTGAACGAGTAAAGAGACTTGCCGGTAACGAGATTGAACAAGGTATCGGCATACCGACGATCGAATCTCGGGCAAGTACTATACCGCTAGACAAAGGGAATTGTATACGAGATTGATTGAATCCTCGGCATCGTGGTTCATCCGATGAGATCATCGTGGAACATGTGGGAGCCAACATGGGTATCCATATCCCGCTGTTGGTCATTGACGGGAGAATGTCTCGGTCATGTCTCCATGGTTCACGAACCCGTAGGGTCTACACACTTAAGGTTCGATGACGCTAGGGTTATAGGGAATAGACATACGTGGTTACTGAATGTTGTTCGGACTCCCGGATGAGATCCCGGACGTCACGAGGAGTTCCGGAATGGTCCGGAGGTAAAGATTTATATATGGGAAGTCCTGTTTTGGTCACCGGAAAAGTTTCGGGTGCTATCGGTAATGTACCGGGACCACCGGGAGGGTCCGGGGGTCCACCAAGTGGGGCCACCGGCCCCAGAGGGCTGCATGGGCCAAGTGTGGGAGGGGACCAGCCCCAGGTGGGCTGGTGCGCCCCCCACCAGGGCCCAAGGAGCCTAAGGTTTGGGGAAGGGGCGCCTCCACCTTGCTTGGGGGGTAAGTTTCCCCCTCTTCCCCCCTTGGCCGCACCCTAGATGGGATCTAGGGGTTGCCGCACCCCTTGGGGTGGGAACCCTAAAGGGGGTGCAGCCCCCTCCCTCTCCCCTATATATAGTTGAGGTCTTTGGGGCTGCCAACACATGAGTTTTGACCTCTCCCTGGTGCAGCCCTACCCCTTTCCCTCCTCGTCTCTTGCGGTGCTTGGCGAAGCCCTGCTGGAGTGCCACGCTCCTCCACCACCACCACGCCGTTGTGCTGCTGCTGGACGGAGCATTCCCCAACCTCTCCCTCTCTCCTTGCTGGATTAAGGAATGGGAGACGTCACCGTGCTGCACGTGTGTTGAATGCGGAGGTGCCGTCCGTTCGGCACTAGGATCTCCGGTGATTTGGATCATGACGAGTACGACTCCCTCAACCCCGTTCTCTTGAGTGCTTCCGCTTAGCGATCTATAAGGGTATGTAGATGCACTCCCCTCTCTCATTACTAGTCTCTCCATAGATAGATCTTGGTGACTCGTAGGAAAATTTTGAATTTCTGCTACGCTCCGCAACAATTTTTAGCATCCTAAGTTTTGATGTGCAAAGTTGTTATGATGATAGCATGCCTCTTACCTATGATGATTATATTGATGAAAGTGGGTTTGGAAGAGTGTCAACTTTAGGAAGTAGTGATCCCACTATTTTGGAGGATGTTGAATCTTATTGTGATGAATATTAAAGTGGATTTTCAGAGGTCATGACTTTATTTAGTGATGATTCCACTATCTTGGAAGAGGTTTCAATCGATTATGATGAGAACAAAGTTGCTACTTATGATGATTATTGTGATGAAACTTATGCTACAAAAAGTAGCTATGATTATATTTATAAAACTTGTCATGATTATTATTGCCCCTTTTATGAACATTACTCTTTTAATGTGGAAACAATTTATAGTATTCGAGTCTCTTATGATACTCCCACTATTCCGAATAAGAAAAATTTTGCTTATGTGGAGAGTAGTAAATTTTCTATGCTTGTAGATCATGAAAATAATGCTTTAGGTGCTGGTTATATTGTTGAATTCATTCATGATGCTACTGGAAATTATTATGAGGGAGGATTATATGCTTGTAGGAATTGCAATAATATCAAGTTTCCTCTTTATGTGCTTAAAATCTTCAAGTTATGCTTGTTTTGCCTCCCAATGCTAGTTGATTATTGTTCCCATAAGTTGGTTTCTCACAAAATCCCAATGCATATGAAGTAGGTTAGACTTAAATGTGCTATTAATATGCTTCATGATGCTCCCGTTATGTTTCAATCATTATCTTTTATGTGAGCATCATTGTCATCATCATGCCTAGCTAAAAAGGCATTAAAGAAAAGCGCTTGTTGGGAGACAACCCAATATTTACCCTTACTGTTTTTGTGTGTTCACATGATTATGCTACTATATTAATCATGTTTTATAGCTTTTGTTTCAATAAAGTGCCAAGTAAGACCTTTAGGATAGCTTACGGTGATAGTTGTGTTGATCCTCCTGAAAATCAGAAACTTTTTCACCCAGTAAATTAGTTTTGATAATTCATTGAAACATACTTCTGATTTGATTCATTTTGCTCCGGATTGGTACACAAATTGCTCAGGTTTTCCTAATTTGGTAGGATTTTTGGAGTTCCATAAGTATACGTTTGATACATATTACTACATACTGTTCTGTTTTTGACAGATTCTGTTTTCTATGGGTTGTTTGCTTATTTTGATGAATCTATGAGTAGTATCGGAGGGTATGAACCATAGAGAAGTTGGAATATAGTAGTTCTAAGACCAATATGAGTTTAGAATGAGTTCACAATAGTACCTAAGTGGTGATTATTTTCTTATACTAACGGAGCTTATGAGTTTTCTGTTGAGTTTTGTGTTGTGAAGTTTTCAAGTTTTCGGTAAAGATTTGATGTTCTATGGAATAAGGAGTGGCAAGAACCTAAGCTTGGGGATCCCCAAGGCACCCCAAGGCAATATTCAAGGACAACCAAGAGCCTAAGCTTGGGGATGCCCCGGATGGCATCCCCTCTTTCGTCTTCGTCTATCGGTAACTTTACTTGGAGCTATATTTTTATTCACCACATGATATGTGTTTTGCTTGGAGCGTCATGTTGTTTTATTTTGTTTTGCTTGCTGTTTGAATAAAATACCAAGATCTAAAATTCTTAAATGGGAGAGAGTCTTCACATAGTTACATAATTATTTAACTACTCATTGATCTTTACTTATATCTTGTTAGAGTAGTTTGTCATTTACTCCTGTGCTTCACTTATATCCTATGAGTAAATGGTTGAATGATTTGAATGTCATAAATCTGAAATTATATATGTTTCATATGCTTACCCCGTTGGGAGTAATGACTTCACATCTAAGAAGTAGAGGTAGTAAATTTATTGAAGTTTAGCAAGCATTGTATTGGTCACTTCAACAATTCATGAAAGAATATTGAAGGAAGAGAAATTTCACATATAAATATACTATCTTAGACATCTTCTATGATTCTGAGCCCCATTAATTATTTTCAAACCTGAGCAAATTTGTTGAAGTTGTACAAGTAAGACAACGTAATGAGTTATGCTTGGGTGTATTTGTATGGAAGTTATATTGTTATAGATTCTCCAACATGTGGTGCTTGTTTTTTAGAATCCTTTGCTAGCCAAAATATCTGTACTAAGAAGGAATACTGCTTGTGCATCCAAATTCCTTGAACCAAGTTTCTTCCATGAGTGTCCACCATACCTACCTATATGCGGTATTTACCTACCGTTCCAAGTAAATTTGCATGTGCCAAGCTATAAACCTTCAAAAAATAATATGTTTTGTATGCCCGAATCACTCATGTAGCGACTAGGGGTTGTCATTATCTTCCATGCTAGGTGGGTTATTCTCATGATGAGTGGACTCCGCTCATCATTCACGAGAAAAATGGCTGTTAACTGGGATGCTCGGTCCCATGATCAAAACATCAAAATAAAATCAAAAATAATTGCAAACAAAACTCCCCCAGGATTGATGTTAGTTGGAGGCACCCATTGTTTTGGGCAAGCCATGGATTGATGATTGTTGGTGGAGGGTGGGTAAAAACTTTACCATTCTGTTTGGGAACCGCCTATAATGTATGTACTATGGAAGATATTGGCAACCATTGGTTGTTATGTTGACTATGAAAGCATACCTCTCAAAATTATTTTCATCTCTATTTCAAAACCGAGCTCTGGCACCTCTGCAAATCCCTCCTTCCCTCTACGAAGGGCCTATCACTACTAGGAAAAGGGCTATAACTAATATGGACATTAACAGTGGCGCACCATGTGTAGGTATGCCATTAGTGTCCATATCACTAATGGCACACCACAACCACGGTGCGCCACTACTAACAAATTTTTTCCAAAACTAGTAATGGCGCATTGTCGCGACCGTTTTTCCAGGATATCAATTTCCTGGAAAATGGCCCTTGTGCTCACCAGCCCCAGGATTACTGTTAGCTTATGAGACACCAACTTGATACAGAAATTCCAAGCAAAATACATAATATGTAGTACAAGACCATTCTGGCATATGAGTACAACACAAGGTTTCTAGTGGCTGATGACGGAAGCGGTTTGTGGTTCATCAGCGTCTATGGGACTCCATTTCCCACAAGAATAGCTGACCTGGATAACTCCTATCTTCACGAGGCTGCTATCACCATTGCGTAGGTTCCGGGGCTGTCATCAAAATGCTCCTCTCCAAATCAAGAAATCTGGCCAAGACAATAGCCAGGGACAAGCCAGTGAGTACTTTGAATGTACTCGCAAACATCATGAACACGGGTATAATATAACAAATGATAATCATGCTCTAAAATATACTATGATCACCACGTCAGTCACAAAATAAAAATCCATGATGCACGCAAGCAGGTTATTCATATACAACATGAATATGCAATAAGGGAGTAGAAATAGAATGTACCGATAGGGTGTCTGAAGCGACGCCTCGAAAGGATAATAATATAAAGCATGCCGCAGTCGGGCGTCTGAGCGACACCACATAAGGGGCTTATAAATAAAAGAAATAACAAGCATGGCACAATCGGGTGTCTGTGCGACACCACATAAAGGGCTTATAAATAATTTAAATAACAAGCATGCCATAGTCGGGCGTTTGAGCGACACCACATAAAGGGCTTATAAGTAATTTAAATAACAAGCATGCCACAGTCGGGCGTCTGAGCGATACCAAATAAAGGGCTTATAAGAGAATAATCATAGTGAATATCCAGGAGGTAGAACCGTCCGAGGGATACTCAATAATTCAAATAGTGTAAATGGTTAGTCCATAATAATAGTAATCATAATCATCATGAGTCAATAGTCATGATCCATGTTCTGGTTTAGCAATTTTTCTCCAAAGACCGGCACTAAGACCGACACTTGACCCATCCTAGACTGTAGTCTTTAACCATGGACACGGCTATTCGAATAGATATAATCTCTGAAGAGGGTGTACTCTTTACCCATGAGTAACGGATTCCTTTAGTCCATCGGGACTAATTCTGTCTATGGTCTTTTAATTGAAAACACAACTGACCGCACACACCAGCCTAACTTACCGGTGTCTGGAATCACCCACGACACCCGTTAAGCAAAACTCTAAGTGGGGAGGCTACAACCTCAACTAGCACGGGATCACAATATTAATAACGGGTGCAAACTAGGGGAGCTACCCCCTCGGCTCCAATCGAAAACACCCATGCCCCCGGACCAGGTGGCATGTCTACCGAATGCAGCCGGTGTCTTCCACCATGGCCTCTCTGTACGGTGTGTGCTAGGCAGGGGTTGAGAACTTACTGAACCGTACCCTACCTATGGCAGGGACAAGTGGTAGTACGAAGCAAGTATGGGGGTTACTGGAACAAGACTCGATCTATGGTTGACTCAGGAGGTTAAAGCATTTCCTGCATGATAAGCATAAGAAATATATTTCACACCAATCAGACAGAATCACCACTCATCATGCCTCACCATGCCTTACCGGACATAACCGTCTCGACAAGGAACTAGAGACAAGCTCGTGTCTACCCAAGACAGAGACTTTCGCGGATTCCTTCCGATAGACACGAAAGGCATACGAGGGTGATTACTATCCGAAGCATATAAAATTCCAACAATAAGGAATCATTATTATGCACTCATGAATATGATCATAGCACCACATAAAATACCGAATACTTCGCATCACGGTGGTGTCATATATGCATCAAACGACACACAACAAATATTATGTCGGGGTTCAGAATGCTTGCCTTCAAGAGTATGCAAGTGGGGTGTATTTTTTGAAAGTTGCCTTCTTCTTCAGAATCCTATTTTATGAAAATTTGAATTAACACATAGTTCCAAAATAGTACAAAAAGGTTGTTTGGAAAATTTTCAAATAAATATGAAATTTACTAGACAAAATTTGAGAAACAACATAAAAAGAATCAAGTCAATCGGACTAATATTTAAAAAGTTATAGCCAGTCAAAGTTTAGTCAAAATTCTGTTTTTAACAAAAAAACAGAAAAAGAAAACAGTTCGGGGGCTTACGCTGAAGGCGTATTCGGTGGAATACGTTTCCACTTAAACCAGCGCGGGTCGTCGCTGTATCACTGACAGTGGGTCCATCGGGCCCACTGGTCAGGTTTGACCAGTCGCCCGTGCCTCCTTCCTCCTCTGTCCGAGCGGAGGCGAAGCTCCGGCCATCGCCGTCGACGAACGGCGGCTCCCCGCGGGATTCCGAGGGCAGGGATGGATCCGCCAGTCCAGGTCGGTCCTCCCAGTAGTCGAGAGGGTCGTGGGGACAAAGGGGGTCACCGGCGGCGAGCTCCGCGGCGGATGGTGGCTTCTGGTGGATCGGGGTCTCGTGCTACGGGGGCTCCCGATCGGGTTTGGGAGGTGGGGTGGCTCCGCAAGGTCAAGGGGAGTCGGATGGTGGCACTGGATGGACTGGGGAGGCCCGGCTCGCGACGAACGGGACCGGAGCATGGCAGCGGCCGAACTGACCGGAGACGGGGAAGATGGCCTCCCTCCATCGATTGCTGGCTGTGGGGGCTCTAGAGGGATGGCCCGAGGTCGTTTGAGGGCCTGGTTGAGCTCGGGGCTCCTTTTATAGGCGGTCGAGTTCGGTTCCGCGGCGGCCGGGGATAAGATCGAGGGTGAGCTGCTTCTGTGGCCGTAGACGACGTGGTGATGCAGGGGGCGGCTTGGGGGAGTGAATGGATGAGCTCGGGCTATTCAGGGGCGAGCTGGCGCGCGGCTGTGCCTCGGGCGATGCCGTTCATGGCAGGAGCCTGCTGCGGCCGTCCGCTAGCTGCCCCGACCTGACGGTGGCGCTGCGGGGTTCCAGGGGTGGCTTAGATGGTTCTGATGAGCGGATGAGGACAGGGCATGGCCCTGCGGGCGAGCAAAAGCCCGGGGCGCGGGGTGAGCGAACGCGGCGGCTCGGGCCCACACACGTGCAAATCGCGTGCTCTGGCCGCGCCCAGAGCACGCACTCTATATGCTCAGCAAAATGCCAAGGCAAGTTAGAGGGCTAGGATGAGGCTGGAAATAGACAGGGCTAGGTTAGAGGTAGCTAGGAGATTAGTGGACATGGTTGCTGGGCCAGGGGATCAAGTCCACAATGTAAACTAAAAACTATGCCAAAACTGGCCATGCACACAAGGTGCTCGACAGAATGCCATGGGCATCTAGGCATTTCTTTGGGTGGCCAAAAACTCCAGATCAGAGTCTCTTTAGATGATAAAGAGGGTGGCAAGGTTGGTATGACAAAAACAAAAACTCCCTAGTGCAAGTTTTTGAGAAAACCAAATCTGGACAGAAAATAGAGGGCATTATTGCATGGACCAAAAATATTCCAATGGGTCCAATCCCCTGGACTTAAGGGTTTGGTAGGCTGGTCTATAAGCAGGAGAAACATCAAGGGCAATAGGGCAAGATAAAACATGGTTGCAGTACAAAACACCAAACTGGACCAGAATGAAGATGAGGTTGATTTGCGCAAATTTTTCAAAGAACACCAATGGGTTTTTGCATAAATTTGAATTATACACTACTACTAACATCCCCCAATTTTGGTGGGATTTTTAAAGAAATATTTAAATAGGTTGTAGTGCAAATTACAAACTGGACCAGATTTGAAAACTTGAGGTAGGGTTCAAAATCTCCAAATGACTAAAGGAGATTTTTGCATAAAAGTGATGTGGGAACATCACATGACATCTCCAAATTTTGGTGGAAATTTTAAAGAAGCATTTGAAAGGGTTGTACTGCAAATGGAACTCTAAAACTTATGAAAAATCATTTTTAAAGAAATAAAGCTCAGAAAAAATAATTTTTGTAGAAATACTTCCACTGATAAAAATAAATGGTCTTGGGAAGATATACAAGTCCAAAAATATTTTTGAAAGGTTTCCACCTAGAAGGAAAAACTCAAAAATTCAGAGGAACAGAGTGATCAGAAACTAAAAGAAAAAACCAGAAAATAAAAATTTAATTTCCTGGCAAAATTTAATTAATAAATCTGGTTCAAAATTTTGGGGTGTTACAACACTACCCCCCTTAAGAAAAAATCTCGTCCTCGAGATTTGCTAAGGGCTACTTTGAAAAGAATTACTCCTACTATCTCAAAGTAATATCACAAAAATAACCATCCTACTCATGCAATAAAATGTGGCTACAGTTGGTGGGTAATTTAAGTGGTGTAAAACTACAGCGTGGAATACTGGCGCTGCGTGGAAAAATCTATGGTTGGGGAAAAACAAGAAATTTCTACTTTTGGTTACAGTAAATTTAGAATAAATTTCTAAATTTCTAAAATACGTTGGTCGTACCCGAAGCACAGTGCTCTCTCTAGCTGACAGATGGACCCGGGGTCCACTGTCAGTCTCTTCTTCTTCTACCTCTGGCTCTCTCTTCTTCCTCTCTCTCGCGCGCTTTCCCGCGCTTTCCACCGGCGACGTCTAGCGCGTAGGGCATCTAGGCCGTACTGCGGTAGTGCGCGGCGTGCTAGCTGCCGGTGCAGCATGCACTCATCTCGCGGGCCAGTGTGCTGTCGGCACTGCTCGCGGATTCGCCTCCGAACACCGGTGATCGAGCGACGAGCGGCGTTGGTGGACTTCTCCCACCGTACGCCGATCTTGAGCTATAAAATGTCAGTGGTGCTCTTTTCTTCTCCCTCACACCTGGCCTCGCTTCCCATTCTCCTTCCTTCCCCTCCATTTTGGTTTGCAGGAGCTCGATACGAGGCTCTAATGGCAGAGGTGATGCCGGACAGGTACATGATCCTGATGTGCGGAGGGTTGCTGGCATTGCTGGGGTCCTCCGTGCTCTTGTGCGTGATGATTCTTGATGATCGTCGTGATGCTGCCGCTCGAGTGTTAGCTCTCCGCGGTGGCGGTGATCATGAGGATTAAGTGCGGTGTCGGGTGCTAACTGTTGTCAGTGTGCTGGAGGCAACTTGTACCCGAATAATTACCCACAAATCTCTCCTTAAGAGACTGTGGTGCTAGTGAGGTGATCAGTTAGGTGCAAAAGGTGCACGTGGATTTACAATTAGTGCACATGGTCGAGTGGTTGTGGTTGTGTGTCTGCTATCGTGGTGCTGCGTGAAGAAAAATCTATGTTGTTAAGAGGTATATGCTGCAACAACTCAGGGTAAAATCCCACTTCAAAACTTACCGAGAGTGAAACTAGTTAATCAAAATTAACAACAGTAAAACTACTCACATTAATTGAAACCAAATATTTAATTCATCGCACAAATTTAGGATACCATGCATAAGTTGCAACACATAAATAAACGCCGGGGCAATAAACATAGCAGTGACGTCTACAATGAAAACGGTAAATAGACAGGGTCCTGAGGAAATGTCTCTGGTACTGGGGCACACTCCTCTTCTACCGGGGGAAGCGGGTTGACTAGTCGAAGAATGCTTCCCTCTTGGTCGGACCTCAGTGGTCTGCCGATGGTGATCTAAGGATTTAAATCAGCGAGGCTCTGGAGATAACCCATTACTCGTTGGGTCAAACGTTCTTGAGCGATGACATACTGGGCAAGGTTGTCCAGTACTGTGTCTCTCTCGATTCTTCCACCGGGAGAAGATGCTACTTCTCCAGGTGGTGCACGACTCGGGAAATAAGAATACCCTCGTTCGCTGGCATAGGGTACAGCGAATCGAAGGTGAGCAAGCGCTTCGTACGCAGCAGCTTCTATGGCCATTTGCGGAGTCGGCATAGATTTCCCACGAAGGATACTTCTGTCGGGTCTTGGTTTGGGTTTGCGGGAGAGATGTGCACCACTGCCCAATATTTCGAGGTGGATGGGGTGATCCTCAATTTGAGTAACTCGTACTGGGGTGGATGGGTAGAACTCATGGTTCTGCAGGTAAAGTCCCACAATATTTTAACAAAACTTCCTGGGGTTGCATCTGGAGTTCTCAGATAAATACTAAGGCTCGACATGGCTAGGAATGGCTGTGAGAGTTGTGCACAAGGTGAGTGGTACTTGGAAAGGTCACGAGGTGGCCTTTTATATAGCATCTGGGTTGGGTCATTTTATCGCAGTGAGGGGCAACTAGTTTGTCGATTCTGCTCTATGGGGTCGGTGTCAATGCTACAGATACACATATCTTACAAAAGTGATGTATTACTGTGGGTGTCGTCGGGGTGGTTTTTGGTAGCTACGCCCGGGATTAAAAAAATGCAACCATACGCCAATATACTTATGCATGGCTACTATTTAAAATAGGGGCGCACAAGCAAACATCATTTATTTAGGGGGATACAAGATTACACAATTACAGGGCATGGACATACTAAGACTCGGTACTACTCGAGTGACTTAGTCTACCTCGTTAATATCTAAGCGGGCGTGCCTTGTGGACGTCGAGGCTTCTCCACGGGTTTCACCGTCGGGGTTAGCTGAATGGAGTTGAGGGGCTGCAGGGTCGGGGTAGCGATGATGACCATCGCGGGGGTTGTTGGCCACAATCCCGTTGGAGCGTGTTCCCAAAAGGCGACAAAGCACCTCTGGGGACACCAAAGCATTTTGGTCGATGGCCGGGGCAGACCTCAAGGACTCGATCAGTTGTCCGAACAGCACGACTGGGTTGTTGGCGTCCGGCTCATCTTCTCCTCTTGCTGGGGTATGGCGAACCAGTTCTCCACGAGTTGCGATCAGATCAAGGGTGATTTGATCGAACAGTTCCTCCAGTGCACTTACATAGCGCACCAGATGCAACAATGCAGCATCTGTCTCGTGATCTCTGTTGGCAACCTGGGGTGGCCTACGATACCCGTCACGGCTGGGGTAGTAGTAGAACAAGCGACAGTTAACTCTGGGCGACAAGTGCCGGAGTTGAACTATACCTTCTCGAGCAGCTAGTTGTCCTTCTGATGAACCTGTAGGGGTGTTCTGGCGATAGATCCCTACCATAGACGTGCACGGTGGCCCAGAATTGACGGCTCTCACCGCCCATGGGCCCTTGGTACACAACATATACTGGGGGCTCTTCTAATGCAAAGGCATGGCAGGTGAGGTTTGCTCGCACGGTCACAAAACCTCCAAGGTTGGTTGCCGTGGTCTCATTATGCACAATGGGGCCAGGCATTATAGCTCGGTTTGGGGAAGAGGCTGTGCTGTGCTGGGTTGAGGCTAGCGTGCCCCTTTTATAGAAAAAGGGGACAGAGTCTTCCTTCGCACGCTTGTGAAAGACACTATTTAGGTGTCGGTCACTGGCGCGTGATCGACAGGCTAGGCTGATAGGTCGGGCACCGACTGCCAAAAGGTGTCGGGGTCACTGTGTGGCTATCTTACACGAGAAGCTTGGCCGGGGTTAGGTTAAGGTATGGTAGATTGGTTAATCTAGGTTTATCGAGCAGGCTAAGATACGATTAGCCAATGGTTAGCCTGGCTCTGATACCAAGGTTGTTGCGACCGGTTTTCCAGTTCCCAGAAAATGGCCCTTGTGCTCACCAGCCCCAGGATTACTGTTAGCTGATGGGACACCAACTTGATACAGAAATTCCAAGCAAAATACATAATATGTAGTACAAGACCATTCTGGCCTATGAGTACAACACAAGGTTTCTAGTGGCTGATGGCGGAAGCGGTTTGTGGTTCATCAGCGTCTATGGGACTCCATTTCCCACAGGAACAGCTGACATGGATAACTCCTATATTCGCGAGGCTGCTATCACCATTGCATAGGTTCCGGGGCTGTCATCGCAACGCTCCTCTCCAATGCAAGAAATCTGGCCAAGACAATAGCCAGGGACAAGCCAGTGAGTACTTTTAATGTACTCGCAAACATCATGAACACATGTATAATATAACAAGGATAGATACTATAGAAGGATCGAGGAGATCTGGGAGCTGAGCTATGCTGGAGAGAAGGTCCCAATGTTCCGTGGAAGATGGGCCAAGAGTGTCCTAAAAGAAGACCGGTATTTCACCACCATGGTTATACCCGAAGCCAAATCCAAGACCGCGGGCGCAAACGTCACCGCAAAAAATGAGCCATGGGTACTGGCTTCCCAAGTTGACCAATGCTTCTTCATTACCGACCCGTCAAAGCCCAGTCGTGTTGTCGTTAGGAGAGGCAAAAGGAAGGTCATCGGAATGGATGGAGTCGCCAATGAGCAAGACTTCGACAAGTACGGCGACCCGAAGATGGAACATGACGACGACGATGAAGTGCCATACACCACCAGAAGAAGTAGGAACACCCTACCTAAAGGACGTCCGTTCAAGAGAAGAACTCCATTTGCGAAAAAGAAGGACAAGAAGATTGTGAAAAGACAACTAGCTAAGATCGATTTTATTTAAATTGTAGTCTTCATTTCTCGATTGTATTTCGACATATTGAAATGATATTTCTTCCGTTCTAGTCCTCATGAATATTTATTTATGTTTATTATGGTATTTATGTTTATTCTGGTATACCAATTTTTATTTGATTATATTTTTTGAACTCATGAATATTTTTAAATTTCATGGGCATGTTTTGAATTCCTGAATATTTTTTTATATTTGATGATATTTTTTCATATTCATAAATTTTTTACCAATTCAAAAATGAATGCAATTTAAAATCCAAAAAAACAAATTTGATGATATTTGATGATATTTTCAAATAACAAATTTGATGATATTTTCAGATAACAAATTTGATGATATTTTTTCATATTCATAAATATTTTAAAATAACAAATTTGATGATATTTTTCCACATTCATAAATGTTTTAAAATTTGATCGTCATTTTCTAAAAAATCATTAGATGCAACTAAAAATCCAAAATAAAAAGTTAGTAATGGCGCACCAGGGGAGGCTGCGTCGTTGCTATGAAGGTATTTATGGCGCACCTGCAGGAGGTGCGCCATTGATATACAAATTTTTATTTTTAATTATTCTTGTATTTTATTTTTCAATTTTCCTTTTCCTGCTTAAATTTCATGGGCACTTTTTCAATTCCTGAATATTTTTTCAAATTTGATGATATTTTTTCATATTCGTAAATGTTTTACCAATTCACAAATGAATGCAACTAAAAATCCAAAAAAAAGTTACTAACGGCGCACTGCTAGGCAGTGCGCCATTGCTATCCAAAAGAAGTTACTAATGGCGCACCGCTAGGAGGTGCACCTTTGCTAACCCACCCCCCACTAAAATCCCCAATCCCCGGTCCCCAATCTCACATCTCTCTCCCCGACCCACTACGCGCCGCTTCCCCGACCCACTGCGCCGCCGCCCCTACGTGCACCGCCGCCCCCGCGCCTCGCCGCCGGAGTCGCCGCCGGAGCACTAGGAGGAGGAGGCCCGCGTCCACCAGGAGAGGAGGCCCGAGCACCATCTCCCCCAAGCTTGCCGTCTCGGCCCTCCATCAAGCTCGCCGTCTCCCCCAAGCTCGCCGTCTCCACCCTCCGTCGTCTCCGCTCCGGCCACCACCTCATCATGGTCAGGTAATCTTCATTTCCCTCCTCCCTCTGCCTCTCTTCCTCCTCTCCTTCCTCCCGGCCATGCCCTCTTCTTCTCTCTTTTGCTAGGTTTAGGTCAAATCCCTCTCGAATTTAGGTCAAATTAGGTTCAAATGATGTGGACAGTTCTGTAACGCGACCGTGCTAGATGAAGTGACTTTGGTTTCCTAGCATATGGTTTACTAGCATATGGTTAAAATATCTCTTTTATTTCAGGCAAATGGTTTACTAGCATATGAACTGACTTTGGTCACCTACCTAAGCCTGTGGTGGTAAGAAGTCCACCTTATTTTCTTCTCTTGTGTGGACTCGCCTACTGATTAACTTCAGATTACACATCACTCTTCATTTTAGTGGTTTCATCCCTGAACAATAGAATGACTTGTCTACTTATGTCTACTTGCATTGATCATTTGATGTTTCTGGAAATAAACCATTTGAGGAAAAACAATTATGGTAGCTACTGGTTTTTTAATTTGTTGCTTTTATTGGGTTGCCTTCTCTGAAGTAAGAGTGATTTCTTAAGAAGAGAAATATGGCACTTAGTCATAATGCCATAGGGCCTGAGCGGTCCAAAAAATTCAAGGATTTCATCCTCACTTTTCCCAAAAGGGTTAACCAAAAGTTGTTAGAAGATTCCATGTGGCTTACATGCTGCTCATACGCGTTAAATGTAATGAAATGGGATTTATCACTAACCTCGCATGCTGGACACACCAGCCACTCAGGCTCTCTAAATTTGGGCCTGTATGTTGCACTAGGTCTTCTTTTTGGTCTTCAGATTTTTATCTCTTAGGTTAGTGAGGGAGTACAAAGCTAAAGCTACAGAACGAGTGTGTGCTTCAAGCATTTGTAGATAGATATATGCCTCTGAATTTGACTACTTGACAATGTCAAAAAGCCTCCATATTGTACTGTCATGAACTTCCAAATATTGTCGATGTTCTGGGAACGGGGGTCCCCAGACTAGCGTGCCTATGGCCTGCGGCGTGGCTCATGTGGTGGCCCAGTATGGCCCATCTTCATCTACTCAAGCTCAAGACCCACGCGAATGGCCAAGCTTCGCAGGGCGGACGACGGAAGGCTTCCTCAGGAGCGGCCTCACCAGGCAGGCTCGGGAGGAGGCGGAGAGATCAAGGCAGGGGTACCTCACGAGGTGCTCGTGACGCAAGCCATGACGATCGAGACCAGGCGGGCACCAGGCGGGCGCCAGCCTGTGCAGTGTCCTTGTTTCCTCTTTGGTGCAAAGGGGGAAAGCACAGGTGCAGAGTACCAAGGCATAAAGCTAAGGTTACCATTTCGGTGCAACGAGACCAAGATAGCAGAGCGGGAGGACGAAGGTCACCGTGGAGCCCAAGATGATGTCATCGCCAGTACCTTTGGTAGTAGAAGACCAACTTTAGTCAGGATAACTTGTACTAGATGTTCCCCTTCAAAATGGCTGTTGCTGGCGCCCTTCCCGCCCAATATTTGGGAAGAGGACTTGGGCCTCTATATATAGGGATAGCCACCACAGTAGAAGAGAAAGCTAAGTTCATCCGCACACCACACCACCACAAGAACAGCCCTCGCGAGGCTGTTCTTCCTCTGAACTGTTCATCATCAGCCCCTGAGGCAGTCCACCACAGCACAAACTAGAGTAGGGTATTACACCACAACGGTGGCCCGAACTAGTATAAACCTTGCATCCCTTGTGTTGTTCATCGTGTAGCTTAGATTCTCAGCGAGGCGTTGGGACGTGGATCGGTAGGGGAAAGATCTTCGCGCGCACCCCAGAGTTCGAACCTTAAGGGTTTTGCTGGAACCCTATATCCGACATTTGGCGCGCCAGGTAGGGGTGCACTAGAATCTTTCTTCCGCTGCCCCGTGTTCGATCGTTCGTCGCGTCCATGGCTGACGCTCGCCGAGCTCGTGCCGAGTGTCAGGCTGCTCTCGCCGCCCATGTCGCCCAGACGGCTCCCGTCGATGGGCCTCCCCAACATTCCCCGTCGCCTGCCGCCCACGCCGCCACCGGCCCGGCAGAGAATGAGAAGCAGGCGTCGTTGCTGCATCCCTCGGTGTGGCGGGAAGGCTGCACTGCCACCCCATCGCTGACTCCAGCTGGCTCCTCATCGCACTCTGTGTCCCTTGTCTTGATTATCTTGCTAGCCTAGATCCTTAGCGAGGCTTTGGGACGTAGGTTGGTAGGGGAGAGATCTCCGCGCGCACCCCAGAGTTCAAACCTTAAGGGTCTGCCGGAACCCGAAATCCGACATTTGGCACGCCAGGTAGGGCTGTGCCGGAATCTTGTCTTCCGCCGTCTTGCATTCCATCGTCCGTCGCGCCCATGTCTGACGCTCGCCGAGCCCGGACTGAGCGTTGGGCTGCTCTCGCTGCCCATGTCGCCCAGACGGCTCCCGTCGGTGGGCCTCCCCATCGTTCCCCGTCGCCTGCCGCCCACGCCGCCACCGGCCCGGCGGGGAACGAGCAGCAGGCGTCATCGCTGCATCCCTCATTACGGCGAGAAGGCCGCACCGCCACCCCGTCATTGACTCCAGCGGGCTCGTTGTCGCACGCCAGTCGTGCTTTTGCGGACGCGCACGCCGCGTTGCTCCTGGCACGTGAGCTCCTGCACTACCGCCCCGTTGACGAGTTCTACGAAGAGTGGCTCGCTCGCATCACCGAGCTCGTCAGCACCGCAGGGGGCTCCCCCGCGCCATCCCTTTCGTTGCATCGCCCTCCGTCCTGCGCGGGCAACGCAGCTCTGGAGGCGCCTCCGCCGCCTCTTCCCCAAGAAGGCGTCCTAGCTCCAAGGCGCGCGGCCCCTGGGCGAGACCCACCATGACCAGCGCCCGCGCAGCAAGAAATGAGCTGCCAAGAAGTTCCTCGCCCTCAATAAGGCGCTCGCGTGCTCCCCGCACCAGCGTGCCATGATCGCATTCCTACTCCAGCGCGCCAAGACCCTGCGCTGCACCTGGTGGCAGCGCGCAGGGACCTCCAGGATCAAGCCCTTCATCAGCAAAGGCCCCCGGCCTCCACCGCAGGCTGCCGCGCCTTCACCGCCGAGCTGCGCAGCGTGGCCTGGCCGGGCAAGTTCAAGCCGGATCTGCCTCCGCGCTACGACGGCACCGCTAACCCTGTTGAGTTTCTTCGGCTCTACGAGCTTGGCATCGAAGCGGCCAACGGAGATGAAAAGGTCATGGCGAACTGGTTTCCCATGGCACTCAAGGATGGTGCCCGCACCTGGCTCCTGAACCTAGCTCCCAGCACGATCTCCTCCTGGGATGAGATGCGAACCCGCTTCATCGCCAACTTCCAAGGCACTCGCGACAGACCCCTGGCCATGAGTGACTTGCGCCGCATCAAGCAACAACCAGGAGAGACCCTGCAAAAGTACATCCAATGCTTCAACAATGCTTGCCTCAAGATCCCCAGGGTGACTGAGGAGGCCATCATCTCAGCCTTCTCTAGTGGCGTCCATGACGTCAAGATGAAGGAGGCGATCCATGAGGATCTGTGCACATCTCTGGAGTTGTTCAACTTGGCGACCAAGTGCGCCAGGGCTGAGGAGGGGCTCCTCTCCCTCCTCGAGCTTCCAGCCGCCGATCCTGAAGAGAAGAAATCCAAGGCCAAGGATGTGAAGCGCAAAGGAGCAGTTGTGCTCGCAGCTGAGCCAGACACCAAGCGTGGCAGAGATCAGCCGGAGTCGTCCAAGGGCAGCAGGTACTGCGTGTACCACGACCTCCACACTCACAACACCAACGAATGCCAAGAGCTCAGGGCCATGCGAGAAGGACGTGTCGGCCGACGCCCCGAGCGCAACGATTGGGGATATGGCCGAGGAGGAGGAAGAGGTGGAGGACGATGGGAAGACCGTGTCCCTCGCCAAGGGTGGTGTGACGGACCTCACGAGGACCGCTAGGAGGACGAGCCTCGCGAGAGAGCTTGGAGGGATCAGCCTCGTGAGGATCGCCCGCAAGGCAACGCAGGCCTCCCTCCTCTGCGACCGCCACCGAGGAGGAATGAAGACCAACATCAGGATGAGGGGGCTGGGGGCTTCTAGGAGCCACGTGCTATCGCTTGCATCTTGGGCAGAGCTCAAGCCCCAGCCTCTCAGCGCATCTTCAAGCAGTGTGCTCGTGTGGTGAATGCAGTCCTCCCAAAGCCCGAGGCCTCGCGCCCTCTCAGGTGGTCCACGTGTGCCATCATGTTCAGCTCGGCGGATCAGCTCAAGTGCGCAGCAATAGCTGTAGTCCTCCCAATGCTCTGTTCCCCGGTCATCAGCAATGTGTAGGTCACCAGGACCCTCATCGATGGTGGCGTAGGGCTCAACGTTCTGTCCATCGAGACATTCAACAATCTCCAAGTGCCATATGATCTGCTTCAGCCAACCAAGCCTTTCTCGAGAGTCAATGATGGTTTTACTACCCTGATACGACAGGTCCGCCTCCCTGTCACCTTCGAATAGCGCAAGAACTACCGTACTGAGCTCATCGACTTCAACGTCGCCCACATTCTCCTGCCGTACAACGCCATCCTCGGGTATCCAGCCATGTCCAAGTTTATGGCGGTGACTCACCATGGCTACAATGTGCTCAAGATGCCAGGAAGTGGTGGGGTCATCACAGTCCCCTGTGAGGAGAAGGACGCAGTGTGTTCTCTCGAGCGTGCCTTCCACGCCGCGTCAATTGAAGACCCAGATCGTAGGAGCGGGAGCCTTCCCGAAGCAGTTCCCAAGAAGAAGAATACAGCACTTGGCACAGGCCCTCAGGAGGCTTGCACCTCTAGTGGCACGTCGTCTGGATCCGCACCCGTTTAAGGGGCAGCTCCCTCCGTCACATAGGAAGGCGTGCCCGGCGCCCTCCTCGGGCAAGGCTTGGGGGCTCTCTCCTGGAGGGCCACTGACTTTGCCAAGACCACGAGGGAAGCGCTCGGGCACCACCTAGAGGCGTGCTTCTCGGCACGTTTCCCTCAGGAAGGTACGAAGCAAGGAAGGTCCAACCCTCAGGAGTATGTCACAGAAATCACTCATGAGCTCCAGGAGTCAAGAGTCATGTGCGGCAGCTGCCGCTTGCCCGCCATAGATCCCCATCTAGGCAAGTATGGTGGGCTACGCGTCTGCATCGACGTACCAGGGCTCAACCGAGCCGCGTCTCAGGAGCGCCTCTGGCCTTCGCGCGTTGGACATTGCGAGGGTCCGCCTCACAGCTACGTTCGCATGCCTCTCAGCCTGCCGAACGCGGCAGCTGCTCATTAGCGCCTGGTGTGAACCATTTTGGAAGATCAAGAGGTCAGGCACTGCGCGGTCCTGTCGGAGATGGAGATGATCCTCGAGGAGCCGCCTAGGCCCCCGGAGCCTCCCGAGGCTCAGGGCCCTGGGGGCTCGTGAGGGCCGGCTTCCTCACCGCGCGTTATCCGTTACTTCAACGCTCGTTCGTCTTCACAGTATCAAGTGACATCTTTCAAGTTTCATTTCAACTAGGACCGCCCCCAGGGCTGCATTATTCCCAGGTCGTGTGGGTCCGTCCCTGCGGCATGTATCTCTTTTGCTCATATCTCTACTTTACCTTGCTGGGGGCGCCCCTCGGGCTGCATTATCCCCAAGCCGCTCGGGCCTGACCCAGTGGCATGTACCTTTCCCGCATTTATCTAGGTCGTGTGCCTCACACATTTGACCCGTTATGATTATCGTCTGTTGCCTACCACGGGCCCCTTTTCTCCTTCATGCTAATTGCTTGCACGTTAAAAGGGGGGCACCTGAGCATCCCGACTCATGGGCTCTTACTGGATCTCCAGCCCTCACCTCCTGGCCTTGTCCACGGCATCGCGACCTGGCATACCAGCGACGGCTGAGCTCGCTCGAGGGCCGGGACCTGAGGACATAGAGCATTGGCATCTAACCGACCTTGCAGGTACGTACCACCAACAAAGGCCCAGAGCCAGGCGCAACCCTCCTCGAGGTATGGCCCCGTGAGTCCCGCGCTCGCTCACGGGTGCCCAGATACACCTCTTCTAGCCCTACCGTGCCAGCCACATGTCAGGGCGGGGCTGTACACGCCACGGGGGCTCCTCCCGGAGGGGAGCCCCCTCCCACGCACCAGTGGAAGCACCATGCTCTGTGCTGGCTGACGACACTGCCGAGGAGCGTCTATGCCCGTACACATATGGAAGCGCTATGCTCCGCGCTGGTGATAAACAACTGAGGGCGGCCCATGGCCGCATCAACCTTAGGGAGCCTAGACCTTAGTGTCCGGCCCTATCGCAATGCCTCCCCTCTGGAGCGCCGCGCGAGAGGGCTGGACACGGGGGCTGCGCCCGGGCCACGCCTGAGCGCACGCCACCCAGCTAGGTCCCTCGGACCTGGTGGTCGCGCACCCCTCCCCGAGCGGAGCCCAGGTACGGAGACCATTTGAGCGTCAAGGGGGACTCCTGATCATCGCGACTCAGGAGCCTAACTGGTCACGTAGCCCCTCACCCCTTAGTTCCAAAAGGATAACGGCGGCTGAGGTATGCGCGGGGGCGGGCCCTGCCGACGTAGAACGACAAATCCACTCCTATACCTCCCTTCCCTATTTGTTGTTCGCGCGTCAAGGGGGACTCCTGAGCACCGCGACCCAGGAGCCTAATTGGTCATGTAGCCCCTCACACCTTGTTTCCGTCCTGGTTTCCGGTCGGGGCTAACGGCGGCTAAGGTATGCGCGGGGCCGGGCCCTGCCGATGTAGAATACCAAGCAAATAGGGGGGACTGAAAATTCTTGGAAATTCAGAAGCAAATATTACAGACCATAGGTTGTTTTCACAATGTCAAACACAAGTTTAAATGCCTCCACGAGGCATGGTGCATGTTGCAGGAATTAAAACAGGGTTGAAGCCGCAAAGAGGTCACTTTTTGGCAGCGCCGTCGCTTGTGGTGGGGTCACGCCGGGCAGCTCCACCTCCCGAAGCCGCGGAGCTAGCAGCACCTCGCTTGGGCCTGGTGCGAAAGGCGCGGAACTTCGCTAGCAAGGCCTCCACTCGGCCCCTCACAGCCTCAGCAGCGGCGGCGGCAAGCTTTCCGCTCACAGGATCCAGCAGGCTGTTGAGGTCAACGTTGGGGTCGTGAAGGTAGACGTGGCTGAGGACATGCGTCAGTGATGCGGAAGAAAGGACACGCGCTTCAGCCTTGGCCGTGAGGCCGATGCCGTCCGCGACATCTTCAAGCGCCCGGACCAAGAAGGGAAACAGCTTGGTGGGGCTATCCTCCGTGCCAGCCAGCGGCTTCTCTAAGCCGCCATCGTAAAGCGTCTTCAGCATGATGCAAGCCTTCTCCTCCATCTTCGCGAAGGCCACCCGATCCTCAGCCAAGACCTTCGCATTGGCGTCCAGCTCAACTCTCTCCACCTTTAGCGCCTGCTTCAGTGTCTCCAGCCAGCCGCGGTCGGCCGATAGCTCAGCGTCGCGATCCCTGACGGGGCCTCCCGAGCCGTCATCTCCTCCTCCTTCTCCTGGCGGCCCCGGACCTCCTTGGCAAGGTCGTCGCGCAGACCTTGCAGCTCGTCCTCCAGTGCCTTGCAGCGGCTCCGGACATCCGTGGCGTCAACCAAAGCTGTGTCGCGAGCAGCCTTGGCCTGGGAGGTGGCTTGTTTCTCCTCCTCGAGGGCCGACATAGCCTGGCTCAGCGCCACTCGGACAGAGACGTCGGAGCGGACCCAGCCAGAGACCAACTCCAGGCGCCCGGCCGCCAGGCGGGGGTCAGCACCTTGGAGATCTTCTCACAGTCAACCTAGCTAGGCAGCAACATGATCGAAGACGGTGGAAGGGGTCAGAGAGATGGTAGCCGGTAGAGTAGGAGGAGAAGACGGCAGTGTGATCACAGCGTCGGGCGCTGGGGCTTTCGGGACCTCGGCGGCCTCGACGACAGCGTCCAGCGCGGACGCCTCCGGAGTCACCAAGACCACGGGGGCTGGATCCACGCCAGTACACTCCTCCTAACCTCGCGAGGATGACCGGGCGGGGGAGGCACGAGCCTCGCTGCCTCCTTTTTCCACAGACGAAGGCGCAGCCCCGGCAGGCGAGCTTGCCCCAGCCAGGGCCACCGAGGCCCCTTTCAACCTTTTTGCGCAGGTGGCGGCCTAGCCAAAAGAATACAGATGTCAAGCCTTGGCAACGGAAATGGGAAGCAAAGCAGAAGTCGAGCACTTACTGGTCTGCATTCGCAGGCTCAAGCAGCCTTCGGCCAAACTTGAAGCCTGAAAGCCTCTTGCGGGGGTCAGCCTCGGGAGGTCCGAAAGCAGAAGGCGCATCAGAGGGGCTGGAGCTGGCTTCAGGGAGCCCCAGGGCCGGAGTAGACCCTCGGGGGATCAACACCATCTTGTCCTTGGGACCAAGGGCGGGTCTTCTCCCCTTCGCCTAGCGTCGGCCTCGTCATCATCCAGCAAGGAACGGAGGGCTCTGGACCTGCGCCTAGGGGAGGTCTCGCCTGTTGAGGGAGTTGTCACGACCGGTTTTCCGGGTATTAATTTCCCAGAAAATGGCCTTTGTGCTCACCAGCCCCAGGATTACTGTTAGCTGATGAGGCACCAACTTGATACAGAAACTCCAAGCAAAAATACATAATATGTAGTACAATACCACCCTAGCCTATGAGTACAACATAAGGTTGCTAGTGGTTGATGGCGGAAGCAGTTTGTGGTACATCAGTGTCTATGGGGCTCCATTTCCCACAGGAACAGCTCAATAGGTTAACTCCTATCTTCGTGGGGCTGCTATTGCCGTTGCTTAGGTTCTGAGGCTGTCATCGCAACGCTCCTCTCCATGCAAGAAATCTGGCCAAGACAATAGCCAGGGACAAGCCAGTGGGTACTTCTGAATGTACTCCCTAACATTATGAACATAGGTATAATATAACCAATGGTGCTCTAAAATATTTTATGATCACAACGTCAGTCGTAAACTAAAATCCCTGATGCATGCAAGCAGGTTATTTATATGCAACATGAATATGTGATAACAGAGTAGTAACAAAATGCCTGATCGGGTGTCTGAAGCGATGCCTCGAAAGCGGAGTAAATAACGAGCATGCCTCAGCCGGGCGTCTGAGCGACACCACATAAAGGGCTTATAAAGTAAATAAATAATAGCATGCAACAGTCGGGCCTCCGAGCATCACCACATAAAGGGCTTATAAAGTAAATAAATAACAGCATGCCACAGTCGGGTGTCTGAGCGACACCACATAAAGGGCTTATAAAGTAAATAAATAATAGCATGCCACAGTCGGGCGTCTGAGGAACACCACATAAAGGGCTTATAAAGTAAATAAATACAGCATGCCACAGTCGAGCATCTGAGCGACACCACATAAAGGGCTTATAAAGTAAATAAATAACAGCATGCCGCAGTCCGGCGTCTGAGTGACACCACATAAAGGGCTTATAACAAAAACAATCACAGTGAATATCCAGGAAGTAGAACCGTCCCAGGGATACTCAATACTTCAAATAATATAAAGGGGTTAGTCCATAATAATAGTAATCGTAATCATCATAAGTCACACATCGTGATCCATGTTCTGGTTTAGTAGTTTCTCCTCCGAAGACCGACACTAAGACCGACACTTGACCCAACCCAGACTGTAGTCCTTAACCATGGACACGGCTATTCGAATAGATTTAATCTCTGCAGAGGGTGTACTCTTTACCCACGAGTAACGCATTCCTTTAGTCCATCGGGACTAATTCCGTCTACGGTCTTTTAATTGAAAACACACCTGACTTGCACACACCAGCTTAACTTACCGGTGCCTAGAATCACCCATGACACCTGTCAAGCAAAACTCTAAGTGGGGAAGCTACAACCTCGAATAGCATGGGATCAAATTTATATCACGCACTCTAAGGGGTGCCCCCCTCTCGGTCCCAACCGGAAACACCCATGCCCCCGGACCAGGTGGCCTGCCTACCGGAGGCCTCCGGTATCTTCCACCATGGCCTCTCTGTATGGTGTGTGCTAGGAAAGGGGTGGACAACTTGCTGAACCATACCCTACCTGTGGCAGGAACAAGCGGTAGTACGAAACAAGTATGGGGGTTACCGGAAGAAGACTCGATCTATGGTCGACTCAGGAGGTTTAAGTATTTCCTGCATGGTTAGCACAACAAATATGTTTCAACCAACACACGAAGTCACCACTCGTCACGCCTCACTTTGCCGTACCGGGCACAACCGCCTCAACGAGGACCGGAGACAACCTCGTGTCTACCCAAGACAGAGGCTCTCCCGACTTCCTCCCGGTAGGCATGAAAGGTATACGAGGGTGTCTACTATCACAATATATCGAATGCCAACAGCACAAAATCATCAATATGCACGTCATTTGGAGTTATATTTAAAAAGTTATAGCCAGTCAAACATTTGGTCAAATTCTGTTATTTAAAAATAAAACAGAAAAAGAAAAACGATTCGAGTATATGTACACGTCGAACACGTACTTTGGTTTTTACGTATCCACTTATCCAGCGTGGACTGGCACGTGGGTCACTGACAGTGGGTCCCTCCTCTTCCTCTACCCGAGCGGAGGCGGGACTCCGGCGATCGCCGCCGGCGATTGGCGGCTCCTCGCGGGGTTCCGAGGGCGGGGATGGATCCTCCAGGCCGGGGCGGTCCTCCCGGTGGTTGCTAGGAAGGTGGGGATGGAGGGAGTCGCCGGCGACGAGCTTCGCGGCGGCCGGTGGCTTCGGGAGCAAAGGGGGTTTGGGCTACGCTGGTCTCCGTCGCAGCAGGCGGTTTGGGCGGCTCCACAAGACGAAGGGGAGTCGGGTGGTGGTGTTGGATGGACGGGAGAGGGCCTGCTTGTGGCGCATGGCGCTGGGGCGTGGCGGCGGCCGAACCGGCCGGAGTCGGGGAAGACAGCTTTCCCCCGACGATTACTGGCTGTGGGGGTGTTATGGGGATGGCCTGAGGTCGCCTGAGTGCTCGAAGGAGCCCGGGGGTCTCCTTTTATAGGACAACGGGGCCGGTTCCGCCGCTGTAGGGGATAAGATCGCCGACCGACCGCTTCTATTGCGGCAAGGTGACGTGGCGCCGACGAGTGCTAGCGGACGATCTCGTGGATGAGCTCGGGCTGTTCCATGAGCGAGATGGCGCGCTGGTGTGGCTCGGGCGGCGCTGTCCGTGGCAGAGGCCCACTATGGCCGGCCACTAGCCGTCATGGCCGACCTGACGGCGGCGCTGTGGAGCTCCAAGGCCGGCTCTGCAGCAAGGGCGGAGGTGGTCGTGTTGGATGCGAGAGGGTGGTGGCCAGAACGAGCACGGGGGGGGGGGCAGTGAGACGCGGCAGCTCGGTGCACACGCGTGCAAAACGTGTGCTCTGGGCGTACCCAGAGCACGCGCACCAGGTGTTCGGCGAAATGCCAGAGCATGCTAGGAGGCTTGGGTGTGGCTGGGGCTTACCAGGTCTAGGCTAGGGTGTGCAAGTAGATCAGTGGACAAGCTGGTTTGATCAGAGGATCAAGCTCACAGTGTAAACTAAAACTTATGTCAAAACTTTTCATGCACTCAAGGTGTTTGACAAAATGCTAGAGGCATCTAGGCAGTTCTTGGAGTGGCCAAAATCTCCAGATCCTAGTCTCTTTATAAGGTAAAGAGGGTGGCAAGGTTAGTTTGTCAAAGATAGAAACTTGCTAGTGCAACACTTTGAGAAAACCATATCTGGCCAGAAAAAAATGATATGGTTTCATGTACCAAAAATACTCCCATGGAGCCACTCTCTTGGACTTAAGGGTTTTGTAGGATGGTTTACAAGCAGGAGAAAGATCATGGGCAATGGAGAGAAAGAAAATGGGGTTGTAGTGCAAAACACCCAACTGGACTAGAGAGCAAAAGAGGATGATTTGCTCCGATTTTTCAAAGAACAATTATGGGTTTTTTGCAAAAAAAAGGATTATATGCATCTACTGACATCTCCAAATTTTTATGCAATTTTTAAAGAAATATTTAAATAGGTTGTAGTGAAAATCTACCCACTGGATCAGTTTTGAAAACTAGAGTTAGAGCTTAAAAACTCAAATGAATAAATGATATTTTTGCATCAGAGTGATTTAAAAGCATCACATTACATCCCCAATTTTTGGTGAAAATTTTAAATGCATTTATCAAATGGTTGCAGTGCAAAAGAGGCCCTAAAACCTTTGAAAAATTATTTTAAAAGAATATAGCTCAGGAAAACAATTATGCAAATAAATCCACTGCTAAAAGAATTGTTTTATTGAGAGAGTATACAAGTCCAATAATATTTTTAGGAAGTTTCCCCTTAAGGTAAGAACTCCACAAAATCAAAGAGAAGGGAGGTTTCTGAGATCAAAAGAAAATCCAAAAAATAAATTTTTTAAACTCCTCGTAAATTAAAAACAAACAAATCAGGGTTAATTTTTTGGGGTGTTACAACACTACCCCCCTTAAGAAAAATCTTGTCCTTGAGATTTGCTAAGGGCTGTTTTGATAAAGAATTACTCCTACTTTTAAAAAATAATATCACAAGAATAACCATCGTACTTATACAATTAAGATGTGGCTACAGTGAGTGGGCAATAAGTGGTGTGAAACTACAGTGTGGCATACTGGCGTTGCGTGGAAAATTATACGGTCAGGATTCTACTATTGGTTACAGTAAATTTAGAATAAACTTCTAAATTACTAAAAAATACGCTGGTCGTACCCGAGAGCACAGTGCTCTCTCTGGCTCACAGGTGGATCCGGGGCGCACTGTCAGTCTCTTCTTCTTCCTCTGGCTCTCTCTTCTCCCTCTCTCCTGTGCGCTTTCCCGTGCTTTCTCCACCAGCGATGGCTAGCGCGTAGGGCTTCTAGGCCGTACCGCGGTAGTGCGCGGCGTGCTAGCTGCCGGTGCAACATGCACTCACCTCGCGGGCCAGTGCGCTGTCGGCACTGCACGCGGATTCGCCTCCGAACACCGGCGATCGGGCAACGAGCGGCGCTGGTGGACTTCGCCCACCGTACATCGATCTCGAGCTCCTTTCTTCTTCCTCACACCTGGTTTCGCTTCTTCTTCTCATTCCTTCTCCTCCATTTCTATTTGCAGGAGCTCAAGACGAGGCTGCAATGGCGGAGGCGATGCCGGACTGGTACGTGATCCTTGTGTGTGGAGGGTTCGCGGTGTTGCTGGGCTCTCTGTGCTCCTGTGCATGATGATCTACGATGATCGTCGCGATGCGGCTGCTCGAGTGTTAGCTCTCCGCGGTGGCGGGGATCATGAGGATTAAGTGCGGTGTCGGGCCATAACTGTTGTCAGAGTGCTGGAGGTAACTTGTACCCGAATAATTTCCCACAATTCCCTTGTTCAGAGACTGTGGTGCTAGTGAGGCGATCAGTTAGGTGCAAAAATGTGTGTATGGTCGAGTGGTTGTGGTTGTGAGTCTGCTGTCGTGGTGTTGCGTGAATAAAAAATCTATGTCGTGAAGAGACACATGCCGCAATAACACAGGAAATCATCTTACTTTAGGATTTACCGAGAGTGAAAACAGTTTGAAAAATTTAACAGTAGTAAGAACCACTCACAATAAATTACTCTATCGCACCAATTTAGGATACTACGCATAAATTGCAACATATAACTGAAACAATAACATAGCAGTGACACTTACAAAGACAACGGTAAATGGACAGGATCCTGAGAGAATGTCTCTAGGATTGGGGCACATTCTTCTTCTATCGGAGGAAGCGGATTGACGAGTCGGTGAACGCGTCTCTCCTGGTCGGGCCTCAGTAGTCTGCCGATGGCGATCTGAGGATCTAAATCAGCGAGGCTCTGGAGATAACCCATTATTCGCTGGGTCAAACGCTCTTGAGCGATGACATACTGGGCCAGGTTGGCCAGTACTGGGTCTCTCTCGATTTGTTCACCAGGAAAAGATGTCACTTCTCCAGGTGCTGCGCGACTCGGGAAGTAATAATACCCCCGATCGCTGGCATAGGGCACCGCGAATCAAAGGCGAGCAAGCGCCTCGTACGCAGCAGCTTCTATAGCCCTATGTGGGGTTGGCATAGATTTCCCCAAGAAAGAGACTTCCGTTGGGTCTTGGTTTGGGTTTGCGGGAGGGATGTGCACCACTGCCCAATATTTCGAGGTGGAAGGGGTGATCCTCGATTTGAGCAGCTCGTACTGGGGTGGACGGATGGCACTCATGGTACTGCAGGTAAAGTCCAACAAAATTTTAATGAAGCTACCTGGGGTTGCGTCTGGAGTCCTCAGATAAATGCTGGGGCTCGGCATGGTAAAGAAATGGCTGTGAGAGTTGTGCACAAGATGAGGGATGCTTGGCAAGGTCACGAGGTGGCCTTTTATATAGCATCCGGGCGGGGGTGAAGAGTAACTAGTCTGTCGGTTCTGCTCTACAGGGTCGGGGTCAACGTTACAGATACACATATCTCACCAAAGCGACGCATTACTGTGGGTGTCGTCGGGGTGGTTTTTGGAAGTTGTGCCCAGGATAAAAATGCAACCGCAACCTAACATATTTATGCAAGGCTACCATCCAAAACAGAGGCACACAAGCAGGACGCGTTTATTCAAGGCGATGCAAGGTTACATAATTACAGGGTGTGGGCATGCTAAGACTCGGCACTACTCGAGTGACTTAGTCTACATCGTTGATATCCAAGCGGGCATGCCTTGTGGACGTCGAGGCTTCTCCACGGGTTTCACCGTCGGTATTAGCTGGATGGGGTTGAGGGGCTGCGGGGTCAGGGTAGCGATGATGACCATCGCGGGGGTTGCTGGCCACAATCCCATTGGAGCGTGTTCCGAAAAGGCGACGAAGCACTTCCGGGGACACCAAAGTATTTTGGTGGATGACTGGGGCAGACCTCAAGGACTCGATCGATTGTCTGAACAGCACGACTGGGTTGTCGGTGTTGGGCTCATCTTCTCCTCTTGCCGGGGCTCGGCGAACCAGTTCTCCACGAGCTGCCATCAGATCAAGGGTGATTTGATCGAGCAGTTCCTCTAGTGCACTTACATAGCGCACCAGATGCAATAATGCAGGATCCGTCTCGTGATCTCCGTTGACAACCTGAGGTGGCCTACCATACCCGTCACGGCTGGGGTAGTAGTAGAACGAGCGACAGTTAACTCTGGCCGACAAGTGCCGGAGTTGAACTATAGGCTCTCGAGCAGCTAGTTGGATGGCTTGTGGCTCAAAGGAAGTCGTCCTTCCGGTGAACCAGTAGGGGCGTTCGGGCGATAGTCCCCTACCATAGATGTGCGAAGTGGCCCAGAATTGACGGCTTTCCCTGCTCATGGGTCCTTGGTACAGAACATATTCTAGATGCTCTTCTAATCCAAAGGCACGGAGGGTGAGGTTTGCTAGCACGGTCACAAAACCTCCAAGGTTGTTTGATGTGGTCTCATTGTGCTTGACGGGGCCAGGCATTTTAGCTCAGTATGGGGTAGAGGTTGGGTTGTGCTGTGTTGAGGCTAGCGTGCCCTTTTTATAGGAAAAAGGGGATGGAGTCTTCCTTCGCACGCTTGCGAATGAGACAATTTATGTGTCGGTCACTGGCGCGTAATCGATAGGCTAGGCTGATAGGTTGGGCACCGACTGCCAAAAAGGTGTCGGGGTCACTGTGTGGCTATCTTACATGAGAAGCTTGGCCGGGATTAGGCTAAGGTCTGGTGGGATGGTTAGTCTAGGTTTTTCGACCTGGCTAAGATATGATTAGCCAATGGTCAGCCTGGCTCTGAAACCAAGTCTGTCAGGACCGGTTTTCCGGGTATTAATTTCCCAGAAAATGGCCATTGTGCTCACCAGCCCCAGGATTACTGTTAGCTGATGAGGCACCAACTTGATACAGAAACTCCAAGCAGAAATACATAATATGTAGTACAAGACCACCCTGGCCTATGAGTACAACATAAGGTTGCTAGTGGTTGACGGCGGAAGCGGTTTGTGGTACATCAGCATCTATGGGGCTCCATTTCCCACAGGAACAGCTGACCAGGTTAACTCCTATCTTCGCAAGGCTGCTATCACCGTTGCTTAGGTTCCGAGGCTGTCATCGCAACGCT
The DNA here is from genome assembly GCF_018294505.1 of Triticum aestivum. Lineage (NCBI taxonomy): Eukaryota > Viridiplantae > Streptophyta > Magnoliopsida > Poales > Poaceae > Triticum > Triticum aestivum. Next base: position 87,200,336 of record NC_057804.1, read on the forward strand.
CCTCTCCATGCAAGAAATCTGGCCAAGACAATAGGCAGGGACAAGCCAGTGAGTACTTTTGAATGTACTCGCTGTCACATCCCTAGCTTCTGGCAATGCACTAGTGCTAGTCTTTGGTGATGCATCATGTTTACTTTTACAGAAAATTGAAATGGGGATTGTCCTAACCCTAGCATTAAAGGAATTCACTAGGTTCACCTAAAATATTTTCCGTAAGTCCAAATGGCTTTCAAAAATGTTCATCATTTATGGGAAATACTGTAAACAGTAGCTAGAGGTGATGCACATTTTTCCATGACATATTTGGACTCTGAATTAAATCATACTCTATTTGAATTTGGACATTTAAATTCTACAACATATTTAAAATGTCCAAATAATCCTAAACTGAAATGTTCCATGTTGGATATATTCCAAACAGTGGCCATGAGCAGTTTGGTGATTTTTGAGTGTGCCTAAGTATTTTTAATAAAGCCCAACATTTACAGAAGAAATAGAAAAACAGAAAACTAAATAGAAAAGAGAAGGGAGAGAAAGTTACCTGGACCTACCTGCTGTGCAGCCCACCTGGCCAGGCCACCTGGCGGCCCAGTAGGCTGGCCCAGCCCAGCCAGCGTTGCCTGCTTCTTTAACCTTCTGCCAGAAGGAGAAGCAGGTGCGTGGCGAGCGCGCAACCGAACCCGACCACCTCCTGCTTGCCACCGAGCCCCTGGACGCGTGGATGAATGCCCCGGTGTTGTCCCGATCCGCTCGACCCTCTCTCACTCTCTCTGGACCTCCCTTCCCTCTCCGCCCTCTCTCCCACGCGACCACCGAAAGCAGCCGGAGCCGCCGCTCGCCGTAGCCGTGACCACTGGCCACCACACCCCCTGCCGACATGACCATCGACTCCGGCGCAATGCCTCGCGTCTCCAAGCAGAAGAATGCAAGCCCGGACGGCCTTCTTCCCCGCCAACGCCGCCGTCCTCGACCTCGGGTGCCGGTGATCCGCGCCGTCGATTCACCGGACCCCGTGCCTCCCCTGCCTTTCCAGCAGCACCAGAAGACCTGCGGTGAGCCGCTGCTCCTTTTCCCCCTACTCCCATGCTCGCCCGCGTCCACTAGGCCGTAGTTGCACGGACGCAGAAGCTCCCCGCCGCCATGCCTCAGCGCCGCCGAACCAACACCAGCCGCAGCTCGCGTCCAAGCACCGTCGCGGGCTCAGCATGCTCCCAGGAGCCGAGTGCAGCCACCTGTTCGCCCTACCGTGCACAACAGCGCCGAACCCGACCTTGCCGAGCTCCTGCCGTCGCAAAGCTCGATGCCGTCGGCGCTGTAAACCACCCCAGCCACTGCTACTTGCTCCATTGGATGCAGATGAGCACCAGTTCCACGCAGAGCCCCTCCGCCACTCGTTTGGTCGTCGAAGGAGCAAACCCGACGCCTCCGCTGTGGCTTGTGGTCGCCGGCGATTAGCTGCCGACGTGGCCACCTACTTAGGCCTAATCACCCGCTAATTAGCCCCCTGACCCACTAACATATGGGCCCCACACCCAAAATTAATCATAGTTTATTTCCTGTTTAGTTTTAACTAATCACCGTGGCCCCACGCGTCAGCGTTCACCTTGCTGACGTGGCCCTTGACCGACCCCGCCCGTCAGTGACCCAAGCCAGCAATGTGACACTGACCAATGGGCCCCACTAGTCAGGTTTGACCCGGACCAGCCCCTTTGACCTGCCGACGTCATGCTTACACATTGTTGACGCAGTAAAGGAATTTCTAGATTAAATCTAATTCAGGAAATTCCAGAAAATGTTTAAAACTTCTAAAAATCATAGAAATTCAACCGTAACTCCAAATGAGATAAATTATATATGAAAAATGATCAGAAAAATCCAGTCTATCCATCTGTACCATTTTGATGCAAGTTAGAGCAACTTATGACTACTGTTTAGCACAAATCATATAAATGGCATTTAAATATCCACATATGGAGTTTGAATTTGAATCTTGGATTCAAACCAACTTCATTTAATCTGGTTGCTAGTTGCATTAGCTCAAACCACACCATATTGCCATGTCATGATCATGCATCATATTGTTGCATAGAATTGATTGTGTTCTTCCTTGTTTGCCGGTATTTGTCCCCTCTCAGTTGATGTTGTTCCGATGATGAGTTCGATGACACCGATGAAGAACTATACTATCTTCAGAAGTGCCAGGCAAGCAAAACCCCGTTGTTCATTCCGATACAATCCCACTCTCTCGCTCCTGCTCTCTTTTATTGCATTAGGACAACAACGACATATCTGTTACTTGCTGCGGTAGTTGAACCCCTTTATCCTCTGCATGACCTGTCATTGCCACAGTAAATAGATGAAACCCACTAGCATGAGTAGGAGTTGTTTTAGCCCTGATGTGCCTACTCATTCATGCTTGTTCGTCACGCCTGCTACTGCTTAGAGTTGAGTCAGGTCTGAATCATCCGGGATGAATCGGAGGTGTGTGAACATGTCCTACTGTTGAGAGCTAAGTGTGTGAACATGATTTGGTAAAGGTAGCGGTTAGAGGCCATGTAGGAGTACATGGTGGGTTGTCTCATTGCAGCCGTCCTCAGGAACTAAGTTCTGTGTTTGTGATCCATCAACAGTTACTACCACACATTGGGTTCCGGTAACTCGACCCCTCTTGACTTATTAATCAACATGATCTCTGTCAAGGAGTTGCAACTAGTTTCTGGTGTTTGTAGGTAGTGTTAGTAGTCTACCAAGTGGCACCCGGTACAGGTGGGCTTGGGATAGACTAGGCACAGTGGCCTGGTGTGCCAAGTGGCACCCGGATGGTGGGCTTGGGAACCCTGCACACATCGTTTGGGGCCGTGAGCGACACCCCGGCCGGATCTCCTTGCGGATGGAACCCGAATAGGCGATAAACCTGGACGAGAGACTTGTGTGGTTAGTCAGGTCGTGGCCGACTCCCTCGCCAGGTTTCCGCTTGAAGGTTGCCAAGATACATGAGGTGTACATGGCGGTAAGTGGAGAGAGCGTGTGTGAAGAAGTACACCCCTGCAAGGTTAATATGTTCTATTCGAATAGCCGTGTCCGCGGTAAAGGACTTCTGGGTTGCCTGTACAGTTCATAGACAAGTGAAAGTGGATACTCTAAAATACGCAAGATAAGCGTGAGTGCTATGGATGGCGTTCTCGTACGGAGACGGGAGCGGATCCATAGTGGTGTATTGATATGGTGAATATGTGGACTCGTGTGTGCCACCTCAAAAGAGTTTCTTGCAGTCGTAGTTCAGGATAGCCACCGAGTCAAAGCTGGCTTGCTGCAGTTAAACTCCACCACCCCCTTTGTTGATAATGGTGCATATGTAGTTAGTTCTGATGTAAGTCTTGCTCGGTACATTTGTACTCACGTTGCTTAATTTATGTTTTTGTAGAGAGACTTCACTCTCGCTAGTAGTTCCGCATGGACTTCGATGTTTAGCTTGTTACCTCAGCTACGATCGTGTGCCCTTGGCAGGATCTGGTAGATAGTCAGGCTTCTCAGCCTTTTTCTTTTGTAGATGTCTGTACTCAGACATGTTAAGCTTCCGCATGTGCTTTTACTTGAATGCTCTGAATGTTGGGTCATGAGACCCATGTTTGTAATATCTCGCTCCTCGGAGCCTATTGAATACAATACTTGAGTTGTAGAGTCATGTTGCGATGCCATGTTGTATTTGCACATATCGAGCATATTATGTGTATGTTATTGAAATGCTTCCTATGTGTGGGATCTGACTATCTAGTTGTTCATCCTTAGTAGCCTCTCTTACCGGGAAATGTCTCCTAGTGCTTCCACTGAGCCATGGTAGCTTGCTACTGCTCCGGAACACTTAGGCTGGCCGGCATGCGTCCTTCTTCGTTCTGTGTCTGTCCCTTCGGGGAAATGTCACGCGATGAATATCGGAGTCCTGTTAGCCCGCTATAGCCCGGTTCACCGGAGTCCTGCTAGCCCAGTGCTACAGCCTGGATTCACTCGCTGATGACCGACACGTTCGATGCTGGGTCATGGATGCATGTCCCGGTAAGTTTGTGCCACTTTGGGTTTACGACTAGCCATGTCAGCCCGGGCTCCTTGTCATATGGATGCTAGCGACACTATCATATACGTGTGCCAAAAGGCGCAAACGGTCCCGGGCTAAGGTAAGGCGACACCCGTGGGGATACCATGCGTGAGGCCACAAAGTGATATGAGGTGTTACATGCTAGATCAATGTGGCATTGAGTCGGGGTCCTGACAGCTTTGGTATCAGAGTTTGACTGCTTGTAGGATTACCAAGCCAAACTGGTCGAAGTTGAGTCTAGAAATTCTTTAGTTATATAAGGGAATTGATTGTGGGATGGAACGTAAGGCTCTTTTTACTCCTTATACCTTATGCCCTTCTGATCTGAGTCATCTTATTTTTCCTACGGGGTTAAGGAACTAGGCTTCTCATCTTTCTATCAGGATCACGTGTTACTAATCCGTAGACCTATAAGATTGGTGAATTCAAGCCTTAGTTCAGTTCCTACTATCTCCGTGTATTCATAGTTAATCTTAGAACCTTGATATTATGTTGATCGAGTGGTTACGCCACCATTTTGCACTATGTCTCAAATCTTTGTGAGCATTTACAGCCGTTATGCTGTCCGAGTCATCCCAGGTTTCTAAATAGTCCGATGCATTTGCAAATCCCTTCCTCCTGTTTCCGATGTCCATTTGGGCCAGGTTAATCACACTAATCGGTGATTTGAGGTACTATGTTGCCTCGGCGTATATGTTGAAGACATTATTACCCTATCTGTCTTAGGGAGTCACCTAGTAATCTAGCAATGCTTGTATTCCTAGTGTGATGATTCTGGCCATTATCCTCGAAAGCATCCCGTGATGCCATTTAGTCAGTAGGTATTCTACTCCTGGGTTCCTAAACCCGAGATTTCCCTACCTACTTCATGTTGTTAGTGTTGCTCGTACCTTTAGGCTATTAGTAACCCTTGCGATAGTCCTCGATGTCCGTGGTATTTCCTTCTTCCAAATACTATGAAACGTTTATGGCAGAAGTTCTTTGAACCAAAAGATCACAACCAGAGTGCTCTTGACGAGTTCTCGATTCTATGTTGTTACTCTGCCAGTTCTACCTTTCTGCATGGGTTATCCGGAAGAAACCTGTTGAACTTGGTTTGACATACTAACCTGTGCATCCACCACTCAGAAAGTTATATGTTCCTTGAGTTGTCCCTCTTTAGTTGTATTCTGACCCCCGTCTATCATTTGATAGTATGGAGTAGTTGTGCAATCGTGTTTATCGATGCCTATTACTCTTGTGGTATGTCAAGCCATCCTATTCCAGAATGACTAGGAGAAACAAACTCTAGAACCTCATCCATATCTAGGATTGGGTCAAAGCAATTGTATTCCGCACATCAAAATGCCAATCCATCTTTTGCTCTGCTCTATCTTGGAGTGTTACCATCCTTATGTCAAGAGTGTCATGAGAATTGCACCACCTCTTATGAATTCTTGATGTAGTGATACTCTCTCCATCATTATTCATTTCTTGGTTCCCGTGTTGTTGCAACCGGAATGTCGACAAGTGAATCATGATGTGTGAAATCAATACTCCTAGCAACCTTGTTGCTTGGTAGTTAAAGGACAATAATTTCATTCTTAGCATATTGGTTCTTGAATCATCATTCTAAGATAGATTGTGCTACCTAGTCCTTATTTTCGGTGCACCTTTCGATCAATGAGGTAGGGCTATGCCAATCCCTTGCTTATTTGATCATCTCGTCTTGCCTTGAAAAGCAAGATTGTTCTCGAACTTAATAGCATATCGGTGGTTCGTAATTTTCCAATTATCTTCTCGGAAGTATCACCAGGTTGTCACCTGACCGCTATGTTGAGCTCGTGATCAAGTTGGTTTCCTATAAACCACCCATTCTCCAAGCATCTATGTCGGATACCCTGAGCTAGTTGGTTAAGCTAAACAACAACTTGGAGAGTTGGAAGATAATAGCTTGTCCGACTCAGTTCATTCCAAAGGGATATCTTTGTGTGTGTGTGTTGAAGAAAGATGATATTCATTGGTTGATCCTCGTGATCAGTTGTTGTGTCTATTGTCATGTCAACCTTTGATTTGAGTATGGGCTATCGTCAAATCAAATCAGAACCAACAATATTTGTAATGTTGTCTTACTCGTGGTTGTTTCCTCGAGCATACACCATTATATCTTTCGGGTCTGACCAATGCTATCACCTTGTTCACATAATTGTGGAATTCCATTCATATGGAAACCTGGATGAATTGTTGTTGAGCCATCGACAACATCCTCGTCTTCTCCAAAATTTTGTTGAACATTAAGCTAGTGTTGGAAACTTTTGAAAGCATTTCTTCATGCTAGCTCATGAAGCATATGTTCGGATGTAAGAAGTTACTTCCTCCAGTTCATGTGCATTTGATGCAAGTTGCCACCGTGGATTCGAGAAAGTCAATGTTGCTTCCTTTGGAATCATCCCAAATCAGTCATGCATACGTGCGAAGTATTATGTGGTTTGGAGACTTGCAACCTTCATTCCATATGTATCCCTAGCACACCAAGCCACTAACTGATTTGTTCAAGGAGAAGAAGTTCCTTCATAAGAGCTAATCATATGACTTATGCAAGGACTTTGTTATCCGCGATGATGGTTCCCCACCTGAACTCGATAGTATTTTACTATAAGACTACTACGTGGCCATGCCTGTCTGGCACAGCATGCTCACATGTGTGTAGCAGAACTAGCTCATGTTTTGGAGTTTGCTATCGTAGCTCATTCCCCGAGAATCTCGCAACGCCACCTTGTCGATTTGTGTTGCAAACTTTCTTTCCCATACATGTTGTCTGAAATATTCTGTTACCAACCAGATCTGAATCTCAGGAAGATATGATGGTTGGAACCTCTTCCAAGAACTATGATATAGGTTCTAGTGAAGTGGACGCACCTAGCTGGAAGCGCTATTGTTGTAGTATCTTGATTAAGCCGTTTGGTCACCTCCCATGAGGATCTCGCATGACTTATTCTAGAAGTTGATCCTTATGGATTTTGTGCTCCCGAAGTCCGACCTTTACTTGATGGCCATGTTGATGCTTTTAAGAAGATCGTGGTAGCTAGAACATCAAGGAGAACATTAGACGTGGAGTGCTAAATGTCTCTCGGTCGATCATCCAGATTTTGTTTCCTTGGCCTCGCTAAGGTGAAATCTGAGAAGGTGTTATCTTCCTTTGCATCTGCATCCTCCACCATTATTCATCATGGTAGTATGTTGTGTTGCCAGGATCCTTGACACAGATATTGGTAAAACCTTGATGAATATGGAAATGCTCAAAGTTCTTGAGAGCACGCGCAAGTGCTAGGTTTTATCGTCGGCGTTAATTGCATAGTGCTCTCAGTTTCCTCGATTATGCTATAGCCCTTTCAAACAGTGGACTCACTCTCTACTGTTGAGCTTCTCCCCAGTTACTAAAATCATCCCTTGTGTTGTTTTCAACAAGGTAATCCACATCATCTATTCTAATCCGGATATGCCATTCTACTGAACCTTTCCAAACGATCGCTCGAGAATTGCCTTAGGCTCGTATAAAGAGTTTCAATGATCTCTGAATCAAAGGTAATTCTTTTTGCCACCTAAGGGGATATATCTACGAGTCACCATCCCTAAGGTGTCTCGTCGTGGTATCATGGCAACTCAACTCCTCGCTACGTTGACAACCGTTCACCACCCCTCTTAGGTGTGGAATTGTTGTCTACCTAGTGAACCCTCGTCATCTATTCCACTCCATCCCTCTAGATGTGTGCTTCGTGTCTCATTTCGAGAGATGTTGCTATGTCTCATTCCGTGAGTTAATCCTGAGTTGTTCAATCTTCGAGAAGATCGATCCTTCTAGAGTCTCCTTCTTCTCTCCTTGTCATGTTAGCTGGAGTTCTCAAAACAAGACGACAAGACAAAGATGGTGATCGAATCAACGCTCTTAGGAAGTGCAACCTGGGTCGTGAAGATTGTGTTAGTTTGCGTTCCCCCTTCATCCTACCCTACGCTTGAATCTTGGGACGAGATTCTTGTTTAGTGGGGGCGAGTTGTCACATCCCTAGCTTCTGGCAATGCACTAGTGCTAGTCTTTGGTGATGCATCATGTTTACTTTTACAGAAAATTGAAATGGGGATTGTCCTAACCCTAGCATTAAAGGAATTCACTAGGTTCACCTAAAATATTTTCTGTAAGTCCAAATGGCTTTCAAAAATGTTCATCATTTATGGGAAATACTGTAAACAGTAGCCAGAGGTGATGCACATTTTTCCATGACATATTTGGACTCTGAATTAAATCATACTCTATTTGAATTTGGACATTTAAATTCTATGACATATTTAAAATGTCCAAATAATCCTAAACTGAAATGTTCCATGTTGGATATATTCCAAACAGTGGCCATGAGCAGTTTGGTGATTTTTGAGTGTGCCTAAGTATTTTTAATAAAGCCCAATATTTACAGAAGAAATAGAAAAACAGAAAACCAAATAGAAAAGAGAAGGGAGAGAAAGTTACCTGGACCTACCTGCTGTGCAGCCCACCTGGCAAGGCCACCTGGCGGCCCAGTTGGCTGGCCAAGCCCAGCCAGCGTTGCCTGCTTCTTCAACCTTCTGCCAGAAGGAGAAGCAGGTGCGTGGCGAGCGCGCAACCGAACCCGGCCACCTCCTGCTTGCCACCGAGCCCCTAGACGCGTGGATGAACGCCCCGGTGTCGTCCTGATCCGCTCGACCCTCTCTCACTCTCTCTGGACCTCCCTTCCCTCTCCGCTCTCTCTCCCACACGACCACCGAAAGCAGCCGGGGCCGCCGCTCGCCGTAGCCGTGACCACTGGCCACTGCACCCCCTGCCGACATGACCATCGACTCTGCCGCGACGCCTCGCGTCTCCAAGCAGAAGAACGCAAGCCCGGACGGCCTTCTTCCCCACCAACGCCACCGTCCCCGACCTCAGGTGTCGGTGATCCGCGCCGTCGATTCGCCGGAACCCGTGCCTCCCCTTCCTTGCCAGCAGCACCAAAAGACCTGCGGTGAGCCGCTGCTCCTTTTCCCCCTACTCCCATGCTCGCCCGCGTCCACTAGGCCGTAGTTGCACGGACGCAGAAGCTCCCCACCGCCATGCTTGATCGCCGCCGCACCAACACCAACCGCAGCTCGCGTCCGAGCACCATCGTGGGCTCCGCATGCTCCCAGGAGCCGAGTGCAGCCACCTGTTCGCCCTATCGTACACAACAGCGCCGAACCCGACCTTGCCGAGCTCCGGCCGTCGCAAAGCTCGACGCCGTCGACGCTGTAAACCACCACAGCCACTGCTACTTGCTCCGTTGGATGCAGATGAGCACCAGTTCCACGCAGAGCCCCTCCGCCACTCGTTTGGTCGCCGGAGGAGCAAACCCGACGCCTCCGCCGTGGCCTGTGGTCGCCGGCGATTAGCCGCCAATGTGGCCACCTAGTTAGGCCTAATCACCCGCTAATTAACCCCCTGATCCACTAACATATGGTCCCCACACCCAAAATTAATCATAGTTTATTTCCTGTTTAGTTTTAACTAATCACCGTGGCCCCACGCGTCAGCATTGACCTTGCTGACGTGGCCCTTCACCGACCCCGCCCGTCAGTGACCCAAGCCAGCAATGTGACACTGACCAATGGGCCCCACTGGTCAGGTTTGACCCGGACCAGCCCCTTTGACCTGCTGACGTCATGCTTACACATTGCTGACGCAGTAAAGGAATTTCTAGATTAAATCTAATTCAGGAAATTCCAGAAAATGTTTAAAACTTGTAAAAATCATAGAAATTCAACCATAACTCCAAATGAGATAAATTATATATGAAAAATGATCAGAAAAATCCAATCTATCCATCTGTACCATTTTCATGCAAGTTAGAACAACTTATGACTACTGTTTAGCACAAATCATATAAATGGCATTTAAATATCCACATATGGAGTTTGAATTTGAATCTTGGATTCAAACCAACTTCATTTAATCTGTTTGCTAGTTGCATTAACTCAAACCACATCATATTGCCATGTCATGATCATGCATCATATTATTGCATAGCATTGATTGTGTTCTTCCTTGTTTGCCGGTATTTGTCCCCTCTCAGTAGACGTTGTTCCGACGATGAGTTCGATGACACCGATGAAGAACTATACTATCTTCAGAAGTGCCAGGCAAGAAAAACCCCCTTGTTCATTCCAATACAATCCCACTCTCTCGCTCCTGCTCTCTTTTACTGCATTAGGAAAACAATGACATATCTGTTACTTGCTGCGGTAGTTGAACCCCTATATCCTCTGCATGACCTATCATTGCCACAGTAAATAGATGAAACCCACTAGCGTGAGTAGGAGTTGTTTGAGCCCTGATGTGCCTACTCATTCATGCTTGTTTGTCACGCCTGCTACTGCTTAGAGTTGACTCAGGTCTGATTCATCCGGGATGAATCAGAGGTGTGTGAACATGTCCTACTCTTGAGAGCTAAGTGTGTGAACACGATTTGGTAAAGGTAGCGGTGAGAGGCCATGTAGGAGTACATGGTGGGTTGTCTCATTGCAGCCGTCCTCAGGAACTAAGTTCTGTGTTTGTGATCCATCAACAGTTACTACCACACATTGGGTTCCGGTAACACGACCCCTCTCGACTTATTAATAACATGATCTTTGTCCAGGAGTTGCAACTAGTTTCTGGTGTTTGTAGGTAGTGTTAGTAGTCTACCAAGTGGCACCCGGTACAGGTGGGCTTGGCACAGACTAGGCACAGTGGCCTGGTGTGCCAAGTGGCACCCGGATGGTGGGCTTGGGAACCCTGCACACATTGTTTGGGGCCGTGACCGACACCCCGGATGGATCTCCTTGGGGATGGAACCCGAATAGGCGATAAACCTGGACGAGAGACTTGTGTGGTTAGTCAGGTCGTGGCCGACTCCCTCGCCAGGTTTCCGCTTGAAGGTTGTCGAGATACACGAGGTGTACATGGCGGTAAGTGGCGAGAGCGTGTGTGAAGAAGTACACCCCTGCAGGGTTAATATGATCTATTCGAATAGCCGTGTCCGCGGTAAAGGACTTCTGGGTTGCCTGTACAGTTCATAGACAAGTGAAAGTGGATACTCTAAAATACGCAAGATAAGCGTGAGTGCTATGGATGGCGTTCTTGTAGGGAGACGGGAGCGGATCCATAGTGGTGTATTGATATGGTCAATATGTGGACTCGTGTGCACCACCTCAAAAGAGTTTCTTGCAGTCGTAGTTCAGGATAGCCACAGAGTCAAAGCTGGCTTGCTATAGTTAAACTCCACCACCCCCTTTGTTGATAATGGTGCATATGTAGTTAGTTCTGATGTAAGTCTTGCTGGGTACATTTGTACTCACATTGCTTAATTTATGTTTTTGTAGAGAGATTTCAGTCTCGCTAGTAGTTCCGCATGGACTTCGACGTTTAGCTTATTACCTCAGCTGCGATCTTGTGCCCTAGGCAGGATCTGGTAGATAGTCAGGCTTCTCAGCCTTTTTCTTTTGTAGATGTCTGTACTCAGACATGTTAAGCTCCCGCATGTGCTTTGACTTGAATGCTCTGAATGTTGGGTCATGAGACCCATGTTTGTAATATCTCGCTCCTCGGAGCCTATTGAATACAATACTTGAGTTGTAGAGTCATGTTGTGATGCCATGTTGTATTTGCACATATCGAGCATATTGTGTGTATGTTATTGAAATGCTTGGTATGTGTGGGATCTGACTATCTAGTTGTTCATCCTTAGTATCCTCTCTTACCGGGAAATGTCTCCTAGTGCTTCCACTGAGCCATGGTAGCTTGCTACTGCTCCGGAACACTTAGGCTGGCCGGCATGTGTCCTTCCTCGTTCCTGTGTCTGTCCCTTCGGGGAAATGTCACGCGATGAATACCGGAGTCCTGTTAGCCCGCTACAGCCCGGTTCACCGGAGTCCTGCTAGCCCAGTGCTATAGCCTGGATTCACTCGCTGATGACCGACACGTTCGATGCTGGGTCATGGATACCTGTCCCTGTAAGTTTGTGCCACTTTGGGTTTACGACTAGCCATGTCAGCCCGGGCTCCTTATCATATGGATGCTAGCGACACTATCATATACGTGTGCTAGAAGGCGCAAACGGTCCCGGGCTAAGGTAAGGCGACACCCGTGGGGATATCGTGCGTGAGGCCGCAAAGTGATATGAGGTGTTACATGCTAGATCAATGTGGCATTGAGTCGGGGTCCTGACACTCGCAAACATTATGAACACAGGTATAATATAACCAATGATGCTCTAAAATATTTTATGATCACAACGCCAGTCATAAACTAAAATCCCTGACGCATGCAAGCAGGTTATTTATATGCAACATGAATATGTGATAACAGAGTAGTAATAAAATGCCTGATCGGGTGTCTGAAGCGACGCCTCGAACGAGGAGTAAATAACGAGCATGCCTCAGTCGGGCGTCTGAGCGACACCACATAAAGGGCTTATAAAGTAAATATATAACAGCATGCCACAGTCGGGTGTCTGAGTGACACCACATAAAGGGCTTATAAAGTAAATAAATAACAGCATGCCATAGTCGGGCGTCTGAGCGACACCACATAAAGGGCTTATAAAGTAAATAAATAACAGCATGCCACAGTCGGGCATCTGAGCGACACCACATAAAGGGCTTATAAAGTAAATAAATAATAGCATGCCACAGTCGGGCATCTGAGCGACACCACATAATAGGCTTATAAGAAAAACAATCACAGTGAATATCCAGGAGGTAGAACCGTCCCAGGGATACTCAATACTTCAAATAATATAAAGGGGTTAGTCCATAATAATAGTAATCATAATCATCATAAATCACACATCGTGATCCATGCTCTGGTTTAGTAGTTTCTCCTCCGAAGACCGACACTAAGACCGACACTTGACCCAACTCAGACTGTAGTCCTTAACCATGGACACGTCTATTCGAATAGATTTAATCTCTGCAGAGGGTGTACTCTTTACCCACGAGTAACAGATTCCTTTAGTCCATCAGGACTAATTTTGTCTACGGTCTTTTAATTGAAAACACACCTGACTTGCACACACCAGCTTAACTTACCGGTGCCTGGAATCACCCACGACACCTGTCAAGCAAAACTCTAAGTGGGGAAGCTACAACCTCGAATAGCATGGGATCAAATTTATATCACGCACTCTAAGGGGTGCCCCCCTTTCGGTCCCAACCAGAAACACCCATGCCCCTGGACCAGGTGGCCTGCCTACCGGAGGCCTCCGGTATCTTCCACCATGGCCTCTCTGTACGGTGTGTGCTAGGAAAGGGGTTGACAACTTACTGAACCGTACCCTACCTGTGGCAGGAACAAGTGGTAGTACGAAACAAGTATGGGGGTTACTGGAACAAGACTCGATCTATGGTCGATTCAGGAGGTTTAAGTATTTCTGCATGGTTAGCACAACAAATATGTTTCAACCAACACACAAAGTCACCACTCGTCACGCCTCACTTTGCCGTACCGGGCACAACCGCCTCAACGAGGACCGGAGACAAGCTCGTGTCTACCCAAGACAGAGGCTCTCCCGACTTCCTCCCGGTAGGCATGAAAGGTATACGAGGGTGTCTACTATCACAATATATCGAATGCCAACAGCACAAAATCATCAATATGCACATATGAGTATGATCATATTATCACATGAAATAACGGAAACTTCAGGTCAATGTGGTGTTGCGATCGTATCAACACACAACAATATTATGCCAGGGTTCAGAATGCTTGCCTCAAGTTGTGGAGAGGCAGGGTGCAAATCCAAAACTTTTGAAAGTTTTCTTCTCTCTCCAACATCCTAGTATTGAAAATATTGAATTAAAACATAGTTTCCAAAACAGTGCAAAAAAGTTGTCTGAATTTTTTTCAAATAAATCTGAAAATAAACTAGACAATATTTGAGAGAGGTAGGAAAAAGAATCAACTCATTTCGAGTTATATTAAAAAGTTATAGCCAGTCAAAGATTTGGTCAAATTCTGTTATTTAAAAATAAAACAGAAAAAGAAAAACGATTCGAGTATATGTACACGTCGAACACGTACTTTGGTTTCTACGTATCCACTTATCCAGCGTGGACTGGCGTGTGGGTCACTAACAGTGGGTCCTGGGGGCCCACTGGTCAGGTTTGACCGGTCATCTTTCCCTCCTCTTCCTCTGCCCGAGCGGAGGCGGGACTCGAGCGATCACCGCCGGCGATTGGCGGCTCCTCGCGGGGTTCCGAGGGCGGGGATGGATCTGCCAGGCCGGGGCGGTCCTCCCGGTGGTTGCTAGCCAGGTGGGGACGGAGGGAGTCGCCGGCGATGAGCTTCGCGATGGCCGGTGGCTTCGGGAGCAAAGGGAGTTTGGACTACGGTGGCTCTCCGTCGCAGCAGGGGGTTTGGGCGGCTCCGCAAGACGAAGGGGAGTCGGTTGGTGGTGTTGGATGGACGGGAGAGGGCCTGGTTGCGGCGCATGGCGCTGGGGCGTGGCGGCGGCTGAACCACCCAGAGTCGGGGAAGACGGCTTTCCCCCCACGACTACTGGCTGTGGGGGTGCTATGGGGATGGCCTGAGGTCGCCTAAGTGCTCGGATGAGCCCCGGGGTCTCCTTTTATAGCACAACAGGGTCGGTTCCGCAGCTGCAGGGGATAAGATCGCCGGCCGACCGCTTCTGTTGTGGCAGGGCGACGTGGCGCCGACGAGCGCTAGCGGACGAGCTCGTGGATGAGCTCGGGCTGTTCCATGACCGAGCTGGCGCGCTGGTGTGGCTCGGGCGGCGCTGTCCGTGGCAGAGGCCCACTGTGGCCGGCCGCTAGCCGTCGTGGCCGACCTGACGGCGGTGCTGTGGAGCTCCAGGGCCGGCTCTGCGGCGAGGGAGGAGGCGGCCGTGCTGGCTGCGAGAGGGTGGTGGCCAGAACGAGCACGGGGGGGGGGGGCGGCAGTGAGACGCAGCGGCTCAGTGCGCACGCGTGCAAAACATGTGCTCTGGGCGCGCCCAGAGCACGTGCACCAGGTGTTCGACGAAATGCCGGAGCATGCTAGGAGGCTTCGGTGTGGCTGGGGCTTACCAGGTCTAGGATAGGGTGTGCAAGTAGATCAGTGGACAAGCTGGTTTGATCAGAGGATCAAGCTCACAGTGTAAACTAAAACTTATGTCAAAACTGTTCATGCACTCAAGGTGTTTGACAAAATACTAGAGGCATCTAGGCAGTTCTTGGAGTGGCCAAAATCTCCAGATCCTAGTCTCTTTATAAGGTAAAGAGGGTGGCAAGGTTAGTTTGTCAAAGATAGAAACTTGCTAGTGCAAAACATTGAGAAAACCAAATCTGGTCAGAAAAAAATGATATGGTTTCATGTACCAAAAATACTCCCATGGAGCCACTCTCCTGGACTTAAGGGTTTTGTAGGATGGTTTACAAGTAGGATAAAGATCATGGGCAATGGAGAAAAAGAAAATGGAGTTGTAGTGCAAAACACCCAACTGGACCAGAGAGCAAAAGAGGATGATTTTCTCAAAGTTTTCAAAGAACAATCATGGGTTTTTGCAAAAAAAAGGATTATATGCATCTACTGACATCTCCAAATTTTTATGCAATTTTTAAAGAAATTTTTAAATAGGTTGTAGTGAAAATCTACCCACTGGATCAATTTTGAAAACTAGAGTTAGAGCTTAAAAACTCAAATGAATAAATGATATTTTTGCATCAGAGTGATTTAAAAACATCACATTACATCCCCAATTTTTGGTGAAAATTTTAAATGCATTTATCAAATGGTTGCAGTGCAAAAGGGGCCCTAAAACCTTTCAAAAATTATTTTAAAAGAATAAAGCTCAGGAAAACAATTATGCAAAAAAATCCACTACTAAAAGAATTGTTTTATTGAGAGAGTATACAAGTCCAATAACATTTTTAGGAAGTTTCCCCTTAAGGTAAGAACTCCACAAAATCAAAGAGAAGGGAGGTTTCTGAGATCAAAAGAAAATCCAAAAAAAATTTAAACTCCTGGTAAATTAAAAACAAACAAATCAGGGTTAAATTTTTGGGGTGTTATAGGAGTCCTAGATTAGGGGGTATCCGGACAGCCGGACTATATGCATCGTCCGGACTATTGAAGCGTGAAGACACAAGACTCAAGACTTCGGCCCGTGTCCGGATGGGACTCTCCTTTGCGTGGAAAGCAAGCTTGGCGATCCGGATATTATGTTTCCTTTCTGTAACCGACTCCATGTAAACCCTAGCCCTCTTCGGTGTCTATATAAACCATAGAGGATGGTCCTTAGAAGGCCGATCACAATTACAATCATACCATCATAGGCTAGCTCTTAGGGTTTAGCCTCTACGATCTCGTGGTAGATCTACTCTTGTACTACTCATATCTTCAATATTAATCAAGCAGGAAGTAGGGTTTTACCTCCATCGAGAGGGCCTGAACCTGGGTAAACATTGTGTCCCTTGCTTCCTGTTACCATCAGCCTAAGACACACAGATCGGGACCCCCTACTCGAGATCTGCCTGTTTTGACACCGACATTGGTGCTTTCATTGAGAGTTCATATGTGTCGTCGCTTTGAGGCTTGATGGGGTCTTCAATCGCCAACAACACCATCCAGGGCGAAACTTTTCTCCCCGGACAGATCTTGGTATTCGGCGGCTTTGCACTACGGGCCAATTCGCTTGGTCATCTGGAGCAGATGGACAGCTACGCCCCTGGCCACCAGGTCAGGTTCGGAAACTTGAACTACACGGCGGATATTCACGGAGACTTGATCTTCCATGGGTTCGGGCCTGTGCCAGGAGCGCCGGACAGTCACGACGAGCATGGCCTAGACCTGTTGTCGGACAATGTTCAGGATATCACCCCAGCAGTAGCCCCGGATCTAAATCCGGGGTAGGTTGTGTTGCCCAAGGACGGAGGGATGGACCCCGCCCCGCAGGCCGCATACTCATCGGCGATGGAGCCGAACACGGGTCTCACCTCCGTTGAGGCCTGTAACCTCGGACCCCCGGACTCGTATCCGGTTGTTGGTCCCGGTCCGCATACCCTCGAGCCAGCCGGGCTAGGTTGCACTCCGGTAGTGGAGTTTACCGCTGCGGACATCTTCCAGCACTCGCCCTTTGGCAACATGCTAAACTCATTAAAGTCTCTCTCTTTGTCAGGAAGCCCTGGGCCAAACTATGTCCGGCCTGAGTGGGATGCAGGCGACTGAGGAATTCGTTGGCCACCCACCACCCACTTCATTGCCACGATCGATGATTTAACCGACATTCTTGACTCCGACTCCGAAGACATCAACGGTATGGATGACTATGCAGGAGAAGCTTCAGAATCTCTGGGGCGCGGGACTACTACCTTGTCGCACGATATATACATGGTGGATACACTCAAGAAGGACGACAGCGACAGTCCGGAAGATAAAACACCCGGCCAAAAGCCGAAACGGCGGCGCAGATGCCGCTCAAAGTCCAGCAATAGCAAAAATAGCGACAAGAGCGCAAGAAAGATCGAAATACCAGCAAGCCCCAAAGGCAGTAACGATCACATGGACCCAGCGATGGAGCAGGACGAGTCAGCTCACGCCAAGCCGAGTTTGGAGCAAATACCCAATCAAAATGATCCGGAGGGACGAGCTCATGAAACCGCCCCAGAACAGGAACACAGTCTGGACGACGATGCATTCATCATCCCGGACGAACGAGTGGAACGAGACAACCTCCACCAAAAGCTTATGGCCACAGCAAGAAGTCTAAAGAAGCATAAGCAACGGCTCAAGGCCGCACAACAAATGCTCCGTCGCAGATGGAATAAAGTGCTAGACACTGAAGAAAGATATGGCGACGATCGCCATACAAAAAGCTATCCAAAACACAAGCTACTGCCAGAATTTGACGACGAGGCCATTCCACCAAAGAATAATACAACCAGGAGACCAGACGTACCACTTCATAACCACAACAAAATGGCTACTGACGCCGTGCACGATCTGCATGAGCATCTGGATAAGAAAACCAGTGCAGCCAGGTCCATCTATGGATCTAAAGGACACACCCCGGCGAGGGACTATGGTCACCCAAAGGCTCATACAAGCCAAATACCAGTTCGGATTAAACTCCGGACACAACAACAGCCGACTGCATGCCATAACACGTCCAGATACAGAGGGGCTGCTCACCCCCTGTGCTTCACCGAAGAAGTACTGGACCATGAATTCCCACAAGGTTTTAAACCTGTGAACATAGAGGCATACGACGGAACGACAGACCCAGGGGTCTGGATCGAGGATTTCATGCTGCACATTCACATGGCTCGTGGGGATGATCTCCACGCCATCAAATACCTTCCTCTCAAGCTGAAGGGTCCAGCTCGACACTGGTTGAAAAGCCTCCCCGAAAACTCAATTGGGAGTTGGGAGGAACTCGAAGACGCTTTCAAGGCCAATTTTCAAGGGACATACACCCGGCCTCCGGATGCATACGATCTAAGTCACATAATTCAACAGCCCGGAGAGTCCGCCCGCAAGCTTTGGAATAGATTCCTCACTAAGAAGAATCAAATTGTTGATTGTCCGGACGCCGAAGCCTTAGCGGCTTTCAAACGCAGCATCCGCAACGAATGGCTCGCCAAACACCTCGGCCAAGAAAGGCCAAGGACAATGGCAGCCTTAACAAGCCTTATGACCCGCTTTTCGCGGGTGAAGATAGCTGGCTAGCCCGAAAAGGCACCAGCGACCCCAGCACATCCGAAATAAGGGATGGCAACGCGAAGCCACGGCGTAATAAAAACAAACGCCAAATCAAGGAAGAGAGCCCGGACAACACAACGGTCAATGCTGGATTCAGGGGCTCTCGACCTGATCAGCAAAAGAAGCCATTTAAAGGCAGTAAAGAGGGACCGTCCGGTCTGAATAGAGTCCTGGACATACTATGCCAAATTCATGGCACCCCGGAGAAACCTGCGAACCACACCCATAGAGAGTGCTGGGTCTTCAAGCAGGCCGGCTAATTAAATGCCAAACACAAAGGGAGGGAAACACCAAGTGAAGACGAGGACAAACCTCGCCAGCCGAACATTGGGGGACAGAAAAAAAATTCCCACTAGAGGTTAAAACAGTAAACATGATCCACGCGACTCACACATTCACAAGAAGGCATGAACGCACGCTCAGAGACGCGCACGATGCAGAGCCCATCGTACCCACATCTGACTATTGGATGTCTCGTCCGATCACTTTCGATCACATGGACGGCCAAACTAGTATTCGGCGCAGAGGATCATAGGCCTTGGTGCTTGACCCAATAATCGACGGATACTGTCTCACCCGTGTCCTCATGGACGGTGGTAGTAGTCTCAATTTAATATATGAGGACACAGTTCGCAGAATGGGGATAAACCCATCTAGAATTAGCCAAAGCAACACCGCCTTTGAAGGGGTGATACCAGGCGTTGAAGCCTACGGCAGGGGATCCGTCATGCTGGAAGTAACATTCGGCTCCCCAGGCAACTCCAGACGCGAAGAACTACTCTTCACCATCGCACCCTTCCAAAGCGGCTATCACGCATTGCTCGGAAGAATGGCCTTCACCCGCTTCAATGCATTGCCACATTATGGCTACCTTACACTCAAGATGTCCGGTCCCCGTGGCGTCATTACTGTTAGCGGAATCATAGAGCACTCTTCACGCGCAGAGGAACACGCAACGGCCCTGGCGGCCGGACTATAAGCGGCCTCCAATATCAGAAAACATGACTGGTCATTAAGACCACAGACACGGTTAGATGAGTCCGGTAGCCCGGATAAAATTCAACCGAGCACCGTATATGTATTCCCATTGCGGAAACTAGGGGCTATAAATATTTAATACAGCCCCACGCTTGGCTCAACCTTATTGGCAGGCCAACATCTTACACTTTTACTATCCATCGCATACTTATGTTGTACTCTCCTATGAGTTTTCCTTTTTTTTCACAGACAACACTCGCGCGATACCCTTCCAGGATACAGCACAATGGAGACAAAGGCGCAGACGTGCAGCAGGGCCCCTTTCAACATGTTTCTTTTTAGATTAAGCCCCTGTGTAAACCTTTTCTATTGCCTCTTGTTGTTCAAACCATCCCATGGGTTCCATACCCACAGAGGATACTGTCGTTATTGGCATTTCGCCACGACAGATTACCGCATGTACCTGGAAACACATGGTTCATAATGAATGGGCATTCTTGAGCCCATCTTCTGTTATAAAGTCCGAACACCTTCGGGAGTATTCGGCGTCACAAGTTTGGCCTTATATGCATCAGCTCCGAATCATGTCTTTGGTCAAATGCTGGGTTTGCCCAGCTCCTGGGTTTGCCGCCTTATGTTCCGTTATTATCGGCTAACGCAGGCCAAAGGAGAACTACTGCGATTGTGCCCTAGTTATTCCGGATGAGCGCCTCAGTAGAGAAAGCCGAAAACTGACTATCATGACACAGCGAGAGACTGTTCAACCACTCGAAAACTCACCGAAATCTTTAGGATTCCTCCGCATTAACGAAGGGCCGTTTCCTAGCCATGTACACACGTGCCCGTATTCAGATGCACGCGAAGGTACGAGGGGCTACATAGTATCCCCACCATTAGACTCCCATGGCTAAGCGAAAGTGTTACAACTATATAGTCCGGTCACCTAGTTCGACGTGCAATCACCTCCTTAACGGACCAAGACGTTGGATCAAGTGTGATTAAGCATATTTTTCGCGAAAACCCCCGCATTGTATCCGTGGGGGCTGAAGCCAACGACTGCTATCTTTCGGACTACTTATGCATATAAAAACGGTCGTACAGGGGACACAATCATACTTCCGAGCAAAAGTATAAATACAGCCTCATAATCAAAATAAACATTGTTTTTACAATGATTCGACTTATCACTCGAACAAAACATTCTTCGAGCACTGCGCCTCTATTAGGCGAGCACCTTCTGTGACCTACGCCAAGTAGTGCTCGGCTGGATATTGGCCTCCCGCCGGATCATGGGTCGTTATAATGGTGACCTCCATATCAGTCCAATAGGATTTAACGCGGGCAAGAGCCATCCGCGCACCCTCTATGCACGTCGACCTCCTCATGGCGTCAATCCGAGACACGGACCCAAGGAATTGCTGCACTAAACCAAAATAACTGTCCGGCTTAGGCCCCTTCGGCCAAAGATGGTCTATTACAGACCGCATTGCAAGCCCGGACAACCTATGAAGCTCCGCCACAGCAGGCGTCTTCTCATTTAATGGCAGCGGGCGAGTGGGAGCATTGCATTGCGACCAGAAAAGCTTCTCCACTTCCTTATCACCTTGATCCTCAAAGAACTTGGCAGCGTCAGCTGTACTATTCGGCAAGTCTGCATATGCGCCTGCAGGACTCCAGCGCCTAGCCAGGGGAGCATACTTTGGATCCAAAAACTTGGTCCGCAGTAAGTAGGAGCCCCCAGCCACGATTTTGTCGGCCTGTTGGAGCTCCTCCCGCATACCCGGATCTCGGTCCGCATCTCCTTGGCGGCATTAAGTGCCTTGTCCAGCTCGGCCGAACTAGCCTTATTTTCCTTTTCAAGGAGTACATACCGGTCGGTGGCATTTTTCAACTCCTCAGCCATTTCGGCTATCTTTTCCTCGCTTCGGCGATGAGCAGCCTATTCGGCTCTCAAATCTTCAGCCACCTTTAGGGCAGACGCATTGCTAGCCCGAGCTTGTTCCTTAACCTAAGCAAGTTCTGCCCTCAGGGCCTCAACGGCAGCAGCACCATGTGTGGTGCAAACACATTGCATTAATATTATACCCCTCTTGCATTTTCCTATACAACATGATAAGGGAAGCAGAGCTCATACCCTGTGACTCTTCCAGCCTCTTGTTCACCGGCATGATATCGGGATCGATTGATCTGATCTGCCTCCTTAGTTCGACAACTTCAATAGACTGGTCGGCTGTCGGATCCTTAGACACCTGCGCACACATATAGCGCAGCCATTACTATATGATCCCCCGTTTGCCGCCTATGGCGGGCAA
This sequence comes from Triticum aestivum, assembly GCF_018294505.1. Classification (NCBI taxonomy): domain Eukaryota; kingdom Viridiplantae; phylum Streptophyta; class Magnoliopsida; order Poales; family Poaceae; genus Triticum; species Triticum aestivum. The sequence goes on from NC_057804.1 coordinate 87,222,477, forward strand.
CCAGAGTCTCAGGGGCTACTATCCATAGGGAGCACACCTAGCGCGTGCTTCACAACCAAAAAATACTATGTTTTTCACTACATACCTCAAAGCCTTTGAGCAGGCTTGTAAATGCCTCATTCAAACCGCTGGTATCGGATGAATCCTTCGTGAGCACCGTGCTCATTAAAGAGCGGTGCTCCTCCGAGAGCACGACTCGCTCCAGAAGGCCTGTCAGTACGTCCGGCCAAACATCGAACTGCGCCGGACCCTTCTCATCACCCCCCGTGGGAGCTGAACGCTCCGGGCTCTGGGCGACTAGCGTGTTTGCTTGCGGCTTCGGCAGATCTAGACTCCTCCATGACGACACCTCAGTGTTGCCTGCTTCATGAGGTAGAGAGGTGGGTGGGGTCTCACTCTCCATCATCTCCGGACGAAGATCCCCCGAAGACGAACTGTGTTGAGAGGAGCTGCTCGCTGGACTACAAAAGACGAAGTCTCAGTTATGGATCTTGGAGAAACACCACACCTTCGAATTAATGATTAACTTACAGCTCGGTGGAGGGCTGGCTCGTTGGTGGGCACGACACAGTGAGGGTGCCCGTCGTGGCAGAGCCCCCTGGTGATGAATTCTTCCCCTTTTTGGGCATCTCCGCCTCCAAGTCTTCGGAGGCGGCCCTCTTCCTCCCGCGCGGGGAGGAGGCATTAACCTCCCCTTCCCAACTATCCTCCCCAGGGGAGGTAACGATTCCCCCGGTTTGGATGCATAGTGTGTAAAGTTTGGCTTCACCGCCCTTTCCTTTGCCTTTCCCTGAGGGGATTTTGCTAAGCACCCGGTCAAGCATCTTGGCCACGGTTGGGCCAGGCGAGCCTTCAGAAAGTGGTGCCGGACACCTGATTCTCTCCGCCTTGGTGAGCCATTCCTGGCCACGGAGGGTTTTTCAGAATAATGGTCATGACAAATATAAACGAAGTGTCCAGCTTTAAGGTTACTTACTTGGGCATCTAGGCGATTGCAGCTTAGGCCCGCATCCTCGGTTGTGTCGGGACACTTTACTTGTGGTCTGAAAAATAATTTACGCATCCCTTCGAGCTTCAGGCCGAAGAAGTGCTTAATAGTCCGCGGACCCTCCGGATTAAACTCCCACATCCGGAGAGGCCTACTTTTGCACGGCAACATCCGTCGGATTAGCATTACTTGCATTATGCTGACAAGATTTATATCCCTCTCAATGAGCTCCCGGATGCGATTCTGCAGTTCTAGTACATCACCAGCGGGCCCCCAATTCCGTCATACGTCGTTCCAATATGCCAACTGCGACGGAGGGCCCGAGCGGAACTCGAGGGCGGCTACCCACTTCGTGCCTCTAGGAGCTGTAACGTAAAACCACCTCCGTTGTCATACATTGGATACTTCCGGGAAGAACCCTTTGGCCATGGGGCATTAGCGTTCCTGCTTATCATGGCACCTCCGCACTCCGCCTGTCGCCGTTTGATCATCTTCGGCTTCACATTGAAGGTCTTGAGCCATAAGCCAAAGTGTGGGTTGACGTGGAGAAAGGCCTCGCACACAATAATGAACGACGAGATATGGAGGACGGCGTCTGGAGCCAGATCATGAAAATCCAAGCCATAGTAGAACATGAACCCCCTCACAAAGGGGTCGAGGGTGAGGCCCAGGCCTCGGAGAAAGTGAGGGACAAACACGACACTCTCATTGGGCTCCGGCATAGGGCTAACTTCCCTGGAGCAGGAAGCCTATGCTGGATATCGGCGGTCAGGTATCCGACCTCCCTAAGCTTAGTAATATCCTCCTCTTGGATCGAGGAGGCTACCCATCGGCCTTTTGTGTCGGATCCGGACATACTGGAGGATCTGGGGTGTTGGAGCTTAGGTTTTGAGTGCTAGAGCTCGAGGTGGGAGAAGGAGCAAGAGAGGTGGAAAAGAGGTGTAGGCCTTGACCCCTTTATAAAAGGGATGAGTATCAAGAGTCCTCAGCGTGACCGTTTGGGACTTATCTAAAATACACGGAGTCATACCAATGGTCGCCGTGGGGTCACACACGCCCATATTGATGAAAGATCCCGTAATAAGAGGAACACGATCTCTGCTTTGGCAGGACGTGCCAACAAAACCGCCTCGCGACGCGAGTCGAGGTGGAGCAGGAAACGTTGGTTCGTGTTGGACCAGGCCACAATGCAAGGGCACGACGTATGAAGATTGCCAGTAGAACGGATTTATGCTATGTTCCCTAAAATGGTGTGTGAAGATCATCTTGTAGATCCAGACACGGTCTACGTGTTCATTAATTTCCTTGGAGTATTCGGAAGGAGGAACCCGCCTTGCAATGCCAAAGACAAGACTGCGCGCCGGGCTCGTCATCATTGAAGCCTGGTTCAGGGGCTACTGAGGGAGTCTTGGATTAATGGGTATCCGGATAGCCGGACTATATACATCGTCCGGACTACTGAAGCGTGAAGACACAAGACTCAAGACTTCGGCCCGTGTCCAGATGGGACTCTCCTTTGCGTGGAAAGCAAGCTTGGCGATCCGGATATTATGTTTCCTTCCTTGTAACCGACTCCATGTAAACCCTAGCCCTCTCTGGTGTCTATATAAACCGGAGAGGATGGTCCTTAGAAGGCCGATCACAATTACAATCATACCATCATAGGCTAGCTCTTACGGTTTAGCCTCTACGATCTCGAGGTAGATCTACTCTTGTACTACTCATATCTTCAATATTAATCATGCAGGAAGTAGGGTTTTACCTCCATCGAGAGGGCCCGAACCTGGGTAAACATTGTGTCCCTTGCTTCCAGTTACCATCAGCCTAAGACGCACAGATAGGGACCCCCTACCCGAGATTCGCCGGTTTTGACACCGACACCTGTCTCTTCAGCGGTCGCTTCGGAGTCATGCTCTTCTTCTTCCTCCTCCTCGTCTTCCTCCTCCTCCTTGCCGGAGTCGTCGGAGGACAAGTCCACCGTTGCCATCGCCGCCAGGTCCTCGGGAGCTTCCGCGGCACCAGTCCGTCTCCGTTGAAGGTGGGCATGGTGCTCACTACCGGCCCCCAATCATCGCGAAGGAACACGAGGACCGGAGCGCCCTCCAGGCTCGCCACGTCCTCCCCGACCAAGGAGCGGAGGGCCGCGGCCAGGTCCTCATCGGTCAGGGCCTCTAAGCTAAGGCAGAGGTCGGTGTCCACGTCCCCGAGCCTCCACAACGGGCGCGAGTGCGCCTGAAGTGGAGCCACCGAGTGCACCAAGAACTCCCTCAGGAGCATGGCCCCGGACAGCTTCGCCGCCACCAAATTACCCGGCCTCAGGTCCGCATTCATCTCCTTCAGCACCATCTTCGCCCGACGATGGTCAAGCTCCGCGCGAGACCATGCATCGACGGCCTTGGACTGCCCCGTAGGCAGCGCCAGTCGGGGGTCGATGCGCCCGACATCCACCATGACCCACTTGGTTCGCAAGCCTTCGATCCTCTTCCCCGTCTTCGATATGGCGTTGAATTTGGAGTATGCAACAAAGCTTGCACATGCGGTGATGTGGGCACCAGAAACCCGGAGGGAGAAGAAATGGCGCAGCAGGGCTACTAAGGGCATCACCCTAACGTGAGCCTCATAGTAGTAGGCGAAAATCGCCAGGTGGAGGAAAGAGTTGGGGTGGAGATGCAGGGCGTGGAAGTTATAATGGCGAAGAACAGCAAGGAAAAACTCAGAAAAAGGAGGCACCAGGCCAGCGATGATGGCACTCATGAAGAACGCGTAGAAGGTTCTCCCCTTGCCTTCCGGCTGGACGGAGCCGGGCTTGAGCACAGTCGCCCCCTCGTTGCCCTGCGCCACCATCAAGCGCGTGAGGGCAAGATTCTTCTTCGACATATTCGGGGGATCCAGAGCCGGTGAGTACCAGGCCAGTGGGGCCCTGGCCGAGGTCTTGCGAGGCACCATTGCTCGCCGGAGGTGAGAGATTGAGGCAGATCTGGAGGATTCCGGAAGTGAGGAGGTGAAGGGCAAGAAAGGGGATCTAAAGCAAGACGAATGGGAGCAATGAAGGCAATCCTGAACCAGACTAGCCCTTTGTCAGATGGGCAGTTGCCGAGGCAGCATGGGGAAGTGGAGACACCCACGTCCAATCAACCGCCACGCGGCACCCAAGGCCGCAGGCTATTGGGGCCCGCGGCGCTTTGCACTTGCCCCTTCACTTCTCCGCTAAGCCAAGTCCAAGTGCGCTTTGGGCCCGGGGGCTACTATCGACGTTCTGGGAATAGGGGTCCCCAAACTTGCCTGCCTGTGGCCTGTGGCGTGGCTCAAGTGGTGGCCCAGTGTAGCCCATCTTCATCAACTCAAGCTCAAGACCCTCACGAGGGGCCAAGCCTCGCGGGGAGGATGATAGGAAGCTTCCTCAGGAGCGGCCTCGCCAGGCAGGCTCGCGAGGAGGCGGAGAGATCAAGGCGAGGGTACCTCGCGAGGCGCACATGACGCAAGCCATGACGATCGAGACCAGGCGGGCGCCAGGCGGGCGCCGGCCTACACGATGTCCTTGTTTCCTCTTTGGTGCAAAGGGAGCAAGACCAGCAGAGCGGCAGGATGGAGGTCACCGTGGATCGCAAGACGGCGTCATCGTCAGGGCCTTTGGTAGTCGAAGACCAACTTTAGTCAGGATAAGCTGTACTAGATGTTCCCCTTCAAAATGGCCGTTGTTGGCGCCCTTCCCGCTCAATATTTGGGAAGAGGACCAGGGCCTCTATAAATAGGACTAGCCACCAAAGTAGGAGGCATCTCATATGGTCATGATCTCACCCAGAGCCAACAAAGACGGAGCAACTCCTCTCCAAGCACAAGAACACCCCTCGCGAGGTTGTTCTTCCTTTGTATTGTTCATCATCAACCCCTGAGGCAATCCAGATACCACACACTAGAGTAGGGTATTACACCACAATGGTGGCCTGAACCAGTATAAACTCCTTGTCCCTTGTGTTGATTATCTTGCTAGCCTAGATCCTTAGCGAGGCTTTGGGACGTAGGTTGGTAGGGGAGAGATCTCCGCGCGCACCCCAGAGTTCGAACCTCAAGGGTCTGCTGGAACCCGAAATCCGACAGCGAGTATATAGTTTGCACCATGGTTGGTATTTGGCAATCATGCATGATGCTACAAGCTTTCATAACAATAGCGGTTCATGGAGTAACATGCTCTGGACTGTGGTGTGCCTCCTGGTCCTGGGATTCAGCCTCCATGGAGTTTATACGCAGATTTTCTATTATTAAAATTTTTTGGCCTTGTAACTTGCTTCCTGGGATGGTAATTCAGGACTGCTAGTGGTTTTACTTGCGGTGTTCTCGATTCAGGGCTGTGATTTCCAATTGTGCATGATGCCACGAGCTTTTAGAACAAAATATAGTGAGTCACGCGGAATCTTATCTGGGCTACTGGTGTCTCCTGGGATTCAGAATTAGAATGACTCCGATATGCACCTTTGCTAGTAAACAAATTAGAATGACTTCTTTTATAGGCCTTTTCTGCGGTGCATGTATGTTTAGTATGTTGTGGCCCAATTTTGGAATGGAAGTGCATGTCACTGTTTTGCACCAAACCTATCTTGTAGTACTGTTATGCATCACATTTCCAAGCTAAGGCATATGCCTCTAATAGTTGGGATAATGATTTTGTAGGTACCCCGAGAGGCCCTTGAGTTTGCTGGAATGTCGATTAACTTCCGTTCTGGCAAATTCGGGTACTCCATATGTCCTATTTTCAGCAAAGGTCATGCTGAAATTTTCCGTGATTTTTAGCATGACTTTGCTAAAAATAGGACATATGGGGTACTTGCGACTAATGCATGGGCCGGGGTATCTTAGTACTTAATTAAGTAGGATCAACTGATTTTTTGTCCATCACTCGATGATCAATTTTCAGCCCTTGGACTAGTTTAGTATTTTTTCACACACTCAGACACCCTTGCTTGCCATGTGTGTGAGAGAGATAGTGAGAGGAGACAAGAAGAAGGGGGTTAGGAAGGGTCTTGGACCTTAGCAACAACACACTAACAGGTTCCATCACAAAACACCTAGGCAATATCACAAACATCTCTCAATTGTTCCTTGACAATAACCAACTTTTTGGCGACATTCCTCGAGAATTAGGTTATTTGGTCAACTAAGAGATCTTGTTCCTTGACAATAACCAACTTTTTGACCAAACTTTTTTCCTATTTAGAGAGAACATGGCCCACAACGATGAGGCCGGCGGTTCGGGCAAGAAATTCTGGGAGCTGTCCCAGGAGATGGAGGAAGAACCTCACCGCTATGAGGACACTGTGGAAGACACCGATCCCGACTACTCAACCCCTAGTGGCATCGGAGATGGCACCACTGATGGTGCCGCCGAGGATGCCACCACTGATGATGGCAGCGCACACACAGATGGCAGCCAAGCAAAGAGGCAACGGAAGGACCGGCACCCGAACGTGCTCGGCACCATCAAGCAGGAATTTACCGAAGTGTCCTCAAGTGGGCATCCAACGGCGCCCAAAGAATTAGTCAGTGGGTACTAGGGACAACTCGGGTGCATTCTCTGGACCACCATCTCGATCAACACCGAGAACCTAAGGCATCGTGACCAATGGAATTTGTGCAACCTCTTCTTCATGAAGCTGCACGAACGATACAAGTTCCCCGGTGACATCGCAAACACACGCCTCTCAGGGAATAAAGTGAACAGTGCCACCCTCACGAAGATGAGCACGGCCTTGGCTACTTGGAGAGCTGCGGTGAGGAGAAGGATTCTAAGAGGTGATAGTTATGAGAAGATCAAGGAGATAAATCCTTCGATCAGCGAAGATGACTACAAGGAGTTCAAGATCAAGTGCGAGAGCAACGCAACTGTGGAATCAAGTCAGTGGGGGAAAGATATGCGGGACTTGAACTTAGGGGTCCACAAACTCGGTCCCGGCGGTTACAGAGTGGCGAAACCTATATGGGACAAGGAGGATGCGGAGCGTGCCGAGCAAGGCCTACTGCCCCTCTTCGATAAATACCGTGACAAGCAGACCGGGAACTATGTCAGGGCTCGGTACAAGGTGGACCCGATAACAAACGAGCTTACCACGGATCCGAAGACCAAGGCACTTGAGCTTGTTCTGGTAAGGAATACACCCCCGCGTAATTAGCTCCATAATGTTGCATTCTAATTAATGAATCCAAATTTCTAAATGGTTCACATTCCTTCTGCAGGACACTGAAAGCAGTAGCGCGGGGTCGTCTCAGAGCTCCCCTTGGGACAACACTTTAAATACGGCGTTGAACATAATGAAAAACAAGGATAAGTTCAGTAAGCCATCGTCAGCTGGTCATGTGGCCGGTAAAGGCTTGTCCATGAAATGGTTAGAATACTATAACGCTGGTGGGCGAAAGTAGAGAAAGACCAGCTTGGAAAGCCAGTCGCGTGAGGTTCAAGAACTCAAGGCACACATGGCGTGGATTTCGGAGATGGTCCAAGAGCAAGTGCGAGACCAACTGGGAGCAACGATCACTGCCGTTGTGCCTACCTTGATTGAGGGGCTGCAGGCGTGGATTGCGGGCGGCCAACAAGGGCCGCCCCCGGTTCCCAGCTTCACGGCCAGCAACTCGCACAACGCACAGGCGGCGCCATTGGTGTCTCCGGCGCCGGCGCCGGCATTGGAGCTTAATGCACCCAGGTGTGCGAAGAATACGCCAGCCAGCACCTCGACAGCAAGCGGACCCACCGTCACTTGCACGCCCGCCGTTGGTGGTGCCTAGACATTAGCCGAGCTCGATGCCATCACGATAACTAAGCCTCTCGGCCGATGACTTCATCTCCTTGCCTTTGACTAGGCATCCGGATGCCCTACATGTTTTCGCAGGGCGCCACCGACGTTCCATGCACTCTCCTGCACTTCGTGGGCGGCGAGTTGATCGATGTCGCCAAGGGCAGAATCGTTCAACCGGGCAACCCCGTGTTCCACGGTAATCTGATGCCACCCACCGTGTATAGGGTTCAACTGGTTCGGGTGCTGCCAGGCTGCAATGACTTGTTACCTCCGTTTCGACCCGCTGGGGCCGATGAAGATGATGTGATGACCCTTAGTTCCTGCTTAAGCTGGCCCCTGCTTTGGCCGAAGAGCCAGATTCGTTTGGGGGCGGGGGACACCACCCCACAGACAACACCGCCAGTTGTGCCGGCGCCAAGCCATGGCAAGACCGCCGCAACGCTACCGGACATGCATATGGAACAGGATCCGAACATGCATATGGCACAGGATCCGGACGACGACGACAATGACGGCGGTACATTTACCAATGTTGATAAGTACTTGAGCGAACATGGGTACGGTGACGAATTCTTGGGGCCTCCTTCTCAAGAACCCAACCCTGCAAAAGAAGATCCGATCTAGCTGGTACCGCGGAGAAACCCAATTGCAACAGGCATCGTCTGGCGTTGAGTTCTCAGGAGACGCCTCCAGCTGCCGCCTTCACCGAGCCTCAAATAGCCGAGGTGCGAAATATTATCAGCCCCAACACACTCAAGAAGGTTGTCTCTGAGCAGATTTCGATCCCATTACAGCAGCAGAAGAAGAAGGGACGGAAAAGAAAGACTAACAAGGGTGCGAGCCAGCCGTGCTCAGGACGGGCCACCTTCACCTAAGGATCTCTCGAGGAGGGTGCATGTGGTGGGTAGGCCGATGCTACCGACTAATCTGCTCAATGCTCCAACCGGTGCTATGCGGAGTCTGCATGACAGTGTTCTTTCTTTGGAGAAGCGGCGTCTCTCCGAGAATGATGTGGCATACCCGGTTTTCGTGGCGAAGGTGCCAAAGGGCAAGGGCTTTATCGATAGCACCATCGGGGGTATGATCGTCCTGCGGTTTGATGACATCTTTGCTATGTTTAACCTTCATCCGCTGCACTACACCTTCATTTGGCTATTTTCACTGAGTATGGAGATGTGGATCATTAGAGATAAGACCCCGGACATTGTGATAGTCGACCCCTTCTATATGTGTGCCAAGAACTTGGGTAGCGCTGAGGACTGGCAAGTCGCGAGTTCATACCTCAAAGGCGTCATTCTGGAAAACCCAGATAAGGATAACTTCCTCATGCCTTACTTTCCCGAGTAAGTCATCCCCTCACTTCCCTGTAACATACGATTTCTTAGATCTCGATCGTTCTTTTTTTTTTAACATTCCGTGTTTTGTGCAGTGACACACATTGCACACTCATCCCCTTAAGCCCGAAATATTCCATGGCCACGTATTTCGAATCGGACCGTCAGTCGAAGAAAGACTACACAAATATCAAGAAAGTTCTTGATGAAGCTCTTCCCGGCCATGCCAGATCTGGAGGCACCTTCAGCAGGCCAACTCATAGGTACGGCAAGCACGTGTTCACACACAATACAATGTTCCCCTGCGTCAAGCAGCCGCCTGGTGGTCAGAAGGATGCCTACTACGCCCTCCATCACATGTGGGCGATCGTACGGGACCATAATCACCTTCTCCTACCAAATAATCTGAAAGATTGGGCCACACGCTTGTCGGCAAATCCAGGACGCGGACATCAGACAAGAATTATTTTGCATCCAGACGGAGTTTGCGGAAATCATCCATCAAGATGTCCTTCGGGGCAGTTCTACCTCAGATATCAACCATCCAATAGTGAGATAGAAACAACGCTACAAATGCAGGCTGACAACGACCCCGATTTCATGACCATCACGATAGACGAAGGCTTCATCCATGCTTCGGTCCCTGAGTCAAGTCGAAAGTAGTGATGCTATGTAGTTCTGAAATATCGATTAGCTCATGTTGTAATTAAACTTTAATGAACTTGTATGTCTCTTTAGTTTGGACAGTCGTTCAACTTATATGTAATCGATGTTATTTATTAGTAGGATAATGAATCGTCCTATTAATGTGTTGTTTTTCTCTTCCGATCCTTTTGTTGCATACTTATATATTGCTTATGTATTGTCTGTGAATTGCTACTAACATTTTGTTTGTCTAGTGCATAGAGATGCCGTCGTATGTCGTGTACAAGGGTAAGGTTCCCGAAGTCTACGATGACTGGGAGGAGTGTCGGAGACAGGTTCACCGTTTCAGCGGTAATAGTTACAAAGGGTACACCACTAGGGCGGAGGTGGAAGCTAGATACGCGCTCTATCTAGCGTTAGAGAGGAGGGAGCATTGGAGGAACCGGATGAAGACTAGTTTCATCACGATGATGCTCATCGTGATGGTTGCAGCTCTCTTCTGTGTGATGGTAGTTTAGATGATCGATATCGACTTCTAATGTGAAGACAAACTCGCTAATCATGGTCTCGAGACTTGTAATGTTCTAACTTTGTTCGGTATTTTGAATCCGGAGACTAATATGATGAATTGTATTCGGAGACTAATCTTCTATTGTATTCGATAAATCTGCTGTTTATATGTTGTGATGTCTATATTCTGTGCAGTAATATATTTTGTAACTTGTGCAAAAATCAGAAAAGAAAAAAAACTCCTAATATTCATACTAGTGGCGCATCATACTGCAATTTAGTGGCGCACTGCAATAAACACACTTGTGGCGCATTAAATAGAAGTGCGCCATTAGTAACCCAGAGCACAAGGTAAATATGCCCCCCTGGGAGGCATAGTAATGGAGCACCATTTGACATACTAATGGCGCACTTCCAGGTGCGCCACTATTGTCTGGTATACTAATGGTGCACCAGGGGTGCGCCATTAAAACTAGTTACTAGTGGCGTGATGATAGTGGCGCACCTGTAGTGCGCCATTAATGGCCAAATCAGGTGCGCCACTAATTAGCCTTTTCCTAGTAGTGTATCTTTTACTTTTATGCAAGAGTCGGTAGTATTCCTTCTCATTCCTACCTACTCTTTAGTTGCAAGCATCGTGTGTTGGGGAAGATCTAAGAATATATGGCCATTCAAATATATTTGATCATGAATTATTATTGTTGACAATTATCTATATGATAAGTGAGTTGGGAGGCGAAACACTAAGCCCATATCTTTCTCTGTGTTCGATGGATGCTATTTGTTCTAAGAATATGCTTTGAGTGGTAGCAATCATGGAAGACTATATTATAGTTGAGTATGTGGAGTTTGCTAAATCAAAGCTCTAGCATAGACCCTTCCTGAAAATAAGATGAATTGTAATTGTTTGATGACTAAGAATGAAGTTTGCTAGTTTTCAAGAAAGTGTATGTTCTATGTTTTAACATGTGAATAGCTTGTTACTTGATCCTGAGAAGTTTTATGAGATGAACTACTGTTATGACACATAATCATGCTAGAAAAGGTGATTGAAATTATCGTTGATCAAACTTGTGCACCTGCTAGTAGTCACACTTCATAAATTCTTTCTTTTATCATTTACCTACCTAAGGACGAGCAGGAATTAAGCTTGGGGATGCTGATACGTCTCCAACGTATCTATAATTTATGAAGCATTCATGCTATATTATTATCTGTTTTGGATGTTTATGGGCTTTATTATACACTTTTATATTTTCTTTTGGGACTAACCTATTAACTGGAGGCCCAGCCCATATTTCTGTTTTCTTGCCTATTTTAGTGTTTCGAAGAAAAGGAATATCAAATGGAGTCCAAACGGAATGAAACCTCCGGGAAAGTTATTTTTGGAATGGAAGCAATCCAAGGGACTTGGAGTGCACGTAAGGGAAGCTTCGAGGTGGCCATGAGGCAGGGAGGCGCGCCCCCACCCTCATGGGCCCCTTGTGGCTCCGCTGACAGACTTATTTCGCCTATATATCTCCATATACCCTAAAAAAATCAGAGAACATAATAGATAGGGAGTTCCGCCGCCGCAAGCCTCTGGAGCCACCAAAAACCTCTCGGGAGCCCGTTCCAGCACCCTGCCGGAGGGGGAATCCATCACCGGTGGCCATCTTCATCATCCCAACGCTCTCCATGATGAGGAGGGAGTAGTTCACCCTCGGGGCTGAGAGTATGTACTAGTAACTATGTGTTTGATCTCTCTCTATCGTGTTCTTGAGGTGATACGATCTTGATGTATCGCGAGCTTTGCTATTATAGTTGGATCTTATGATGTTTCTCCCCCTCTACTCTCTTGTGATGAATTGAGTTTTCTTCTTGAAGTTATCTTATCGGATTGAGTCTTTAAGGATTTGAGAACACTTGATGTATGCCTTGCCATGCTTATCTGTGGTGACAATGGGATATTCAAGTGATCTACTTGATGTATGTTTTGGTGATCGACTTGCGGGTTCTATGAACTTATGCATAGGGGTTGGCACATGTTTTCGTCTTGACTCTCCAGCAGAAACTTTGGGGCACTCTTTGAAGTACTTTGTGTTGGTTGAATAGATGAATCTGAGATTGTGTGATGCATATCGCATAATCATGCCCACGGATACTTGAGGTGACATTGGAGTATCTAGGTGACATTAGGCACTACAAAAAAAGACACATCCGTGACATTTTGGGCCGAACGAAAAAAAATTCTGTCATACATATGACACTTCTATGATGATAATTGTGACAAAACCCGGTATCATCATAGATATAGTGGGCTCCTACTTCTATGACAAAAAAATCATGACAGAAAATGGGCTTTTCGTCCTGGGCGGGTCGGAGACGCAGCTGCATGACATTCTTTGAGCCATCCATGACGGAAAAAACCATGGTAGAAGCGAGGGGGAGGAAAATTTAGGGGAGTTGCCGGTTACGGTGGGAGGTCGGGGGAGGAGCGATGCGCGTTTCTCTCGTACGTACGCGCGTGTGTGCGAGGCGTTGGCTCTAAATGAAGCCGAGCGAGGAGTTGGGCTCTAACTGAACCTGTGCGCCTGCACTGCAGGCTACGCGTTACTGAACCCGAGCGATCGATCGATGGCTATTAACTGAACCCGATGGAGGGATTCCTTCGCTACTACTGCTAACTGAAGCCGATCGATGCTGCCTCTGGGATGAACAGTG